>NW_006800174.1:519446-600767 GCF_000485575.1 Poecilia formosa
TCACACACCCCCGCACCACCACCAAACGTCTCCTTGTCTGGATCGTTAATTTAAATCTTGTTTCAAACCCTCATTTATCCAGAAAAAGCTCACTGAGCACAGTTGCCCCTTTTTCATCAGCGTTCTCATTGATATTCATATGTTTCCTCATGTTCACACCTGGGGGCTGCCCACAAACACCACCGTCCAGATTCATGAGAAGCTCCAGCAGAACATCAAGCTGCTCTGTGTACAAGAACTTCAGCTCTACATTTTTTATTCAGTTCCCCCCCCCAACCCCTCCTTTATGACCTTCTCAGCTGGTACGCGCTCGTAGAGTGGAACTTTGCGGACGCGAGACTGTCTCTCAAAATCTGCCTCGGCCACTCCGCGCGCTCCTTTGTCTCTGTTGCTGTTTGACAGCAAATCCTGTGCTGAGCAGCCATAAAACTGCTAAAATCAAGTGGAAACTACGAGCGTTAAACAGGTTAACAGTGTAGCAAGTAAATTAAATGAGTTTCCAACGTTCTCTGTAGCGTCACTCTGAGACCATATAAATTTCACAGTCAGATTTGGCTACACATTTTCTGATTTATTTTATATTTTGTTCTTCATAAGCTGACAGAAGGAGTGTTATTTTCCAAGGCTAGAAAGCACCGTATTATTGCTGCCTGCATGTCAAGAGGTGAGACTTGAGCCCACTTTAACACCTTGTTTTCGACATAGTTCTCTGTGAAACTGATGTCGGCTCATGCGGTCTGTCAAACTCCCTTTTAAACATATTTCTAAGAGTGCAATCTTGCACGTTCATGTTCCACCAGCCTACAGCATGCTATTGTGATATTATTGATCAACTTGGTTGTGAATAACTCACATTTTCCTGAATCACAGTGTTTTGTTTTGTTTTTTTTTTTCTTTTTTGGTTGGTCTTTTTTGTCGTCCAGATATCCCCACTACCGTTGTGAACTTTAGCACATCATCCAAAATATTTTATGTCAGGTTAGGATATAACAGTTAAGAGTATCAGAGTAGTCAGAGTAGTCAAAGTCCAACCACCCTGCTAGGCTCTCAAAGATTGGATGCAACATTCCTGCAGAACTGCCTTAATTCTTTGTGGCTCAGGTTCAACAATGTGTTGGGAATGTTCCTCAGAGATTTGATCCATACTGACAAACATTTCTTCAGATTTGTCATCTGCATATCCATGATAGTTATGTCATGATCCAACTCTTCCCAAAGATGCTCTACTAGATTGAAATGTGGTGACTGCACACTTTTGGAGAACAGGTAACTCATAATGGTGCTCAAGAGTGCAGTTAGAGCCTTATGAGCAGTTAGAGCCTTATGGGATGGTGCATCAAAAGATGGGTGCATTCTGATGGACATGTTTAGCAACAATGCTCAGGATGTGGTGTTTAAAGGATGCTCCGTTTGAATGAAGGGGCTCAAAGTCTGACTAGAAAATTAATTGCCCCATTAAAAACATTAATTGCCCATTCAGGACTTGAATGGGCAATTAATGTTTTGCCAGTATAGAATACTGAATAGAAAATATTCTAAATACCATTACACCGCCACCAGCAGGCTCTACTGTTGGAACCAGCCCCAATGGCCCTATGGTATCATGCTGTTTATTCCTAATTCTGACCCTGGCAACTAAGATATGGCTGTTTTAGAGAAAGCATTCCTTTCCTCCAAAGCATGTTATACACACAGCTGCCATTCACTAAACTTTTTTTGGGTCGGCCCCCATTCAAAGTGAGGATTTGTCGATCACAAGTTTCTGGAAGCTCATGGCACGAAGCAGCATTCAGATGTTTGGACCTCACTGAGTGTCTTTCCCATGTCTAGCTGTCAAAATGTACTGAGTTACTGCCAAGTGATTGGTGATTATCTTGCATTGAACGCATGCACCTAAAAGTGCATGCGAGGTGAGTGTATATTATTGGCTTGCAGAATGTTAAGAAACCCACAGACTTGGGTGTACTTCAGTCCACGGAAGTTCACACATCTTCAAAGTGGACTCAATGCAGATGTCCGCTAGACATACTTCAATTTTTAAGTATGCGTTCTCTGTTTCACAGTCAGTAGCTTGACATGAAACAGTATTCACATCAGACTGCTTTTTATGCCACACTGGACTGATAAGTTTAACAGTTTGTGCAACTACTTTGAAAGACGTGCATCTTCCAGACTTTGTGCCGCACTGATGTGTACAGTGACTGCCTTGATGGAGAAGAAGCGGGGCTAGGTGCTCTACTAGCTTACCAAACTTGCTAGTATTGATTCGGATTGTAGGAAACAAAGTATTTTTTGGTCACGAAAAATGTAGGCAGTCGGTATATTCAACTATGTCTGAGGTCGGTGTGCGTGTGGCCCACTGAATACGCAAAGTATGCCCAAGTATGGTTGAAATACAATGTCCTGCTAAATATTGCATCCAGGATGTCCTTGGAACTGCGACTTTATGACAGTTTTGATTTGATATATTGTGCAGCTTTAGTGAATTGCTGGGAAATGTTTCCAAGTGGCTAAATTAGATTTCGGGAAATGATCAAATGCAGAACAACATTTGATCCTAGCGTTTCACTGCTAGGGGAAGCGGGTACAGAAGATGGATGAATGGAAGTTTTTTAACTGTCAATACTGATTTCGGAATTTCTTCGAGGTCTGACATTCTAATTCTGAATTTCCTTTTAAGGACAATGAGTCATTCATACTCACTCCCGAGTCTGAATGAAATTCAATTATTGTGACAATCAATCATGACAAACATAGACAAAAATGTGTATATTTACTTGTAAATGTGCATGTTTTTTGTGGAGGTAGTAGTTTTGAATCAAACATTGTGGCATTATTTTCTTAGCCTCTATGTTATTTTTAACTAAAGGACACGCTGCATGTTCGTCTGAAAAATAGTGGACGTTTTCAGCTTTGATTATTGGTATCAGAATTTCTGATGACCAATCAGAGCTGATGATTTGAAAATTGGATAAGTAATTGTTATTTGCTCCTTTTACAGGAGTTCTTCAACTACCTCAACCCTCTCTTTGAACCCTATACTTGAATGTTTGTGATTCTGCAAAAAACTGAAATATTATCCCCTGAATTTGGTAACTGCTGAGCACAATCTACTTCACTTTTGGTGTCCAAAGTTGTAGCTATTATTGCAAAATGATCTTGGTCTTATATCTTCCCTTAAGTAAATACGTTGTTTTTGAAAGGTTAAACTATATCCCAGGGCATCTGAAAAACATCAGGAAAGTTTGCCGTATGACTCAAAGTGAGGATGTTTGTTGACATTGTTTAGTAAACGGTCAAAAAGGTGATTCTGCTCTCTATATTTATTCCACAAAAAATGTAGCCTAGAAAAATAAATGTAAGCATAATGCTTAGGAGTTTTTTATTTTAATAATTTACTGTCTGCCAGCCTCAGTTGTTATTCGTAACACAATCAACATGGAACATCCGGAGGGAATTTCTTCATATTTGGCACAGATATTGATTTGGACTCGGGGATGAACTGATTAAAATTTGGTGGTCAAAGTTCAGGATCACTTTGACCTTGCAGAACGGAATTTTGGCCACAGCTCAAGAATTTGTATGTTGCATTTTACACAAATGTCCACCAGGATAAAGTTCCAAAGTGATAAAACTTTATGCAGATCAAGATATTTTTCTGGACACAATTCAACTCATTATCTCATGAGCAGAAGGGCGTAAGAATGCACGTAAACAGGAGCATGACTGTTTGGCAGAAGGACTCAACCGCGAGAAGATAATTTAAGTTGGTTTCTATTTTCATTTTGGAAAGATTGAATTAACCACGTCATTCCAACCTGCTGCTCTCCACCTTTAGGAATCACAGGAATCTCCTGGCCTTTTAGGCTCCCATCCTTTGCTCGCACAGGCTCAGTGCAAATGGAAAATTGTTTCTTGGCTGCAGCCCGCAGAAAAACAAAACAGCTCTGTGTCAGGGCTGGGGAAGCTTTCTATTCAGGCGGCGTTTCTATGAATCACAATGTAGTTACAGTCTGATTCAGGTGGAGGAATGAAGCAGGCCCTTGGTTCCGCTGGAGGAGCAGAAAATCTCTGAATACATAGCAAGTACGTTGCAGAGTATAATTTGCTGCAGAGAAAATTCGCAGCTGTGACTTAAAGCTTGAGAGCGTTTCCCACCTGATTTGTTACCAACAAACCCAGCAGAGGAAATACATGGTTGACCTGTCAGAGTGTTGTAGGCAAGCTTGAAAAGGTAGAATTAAGTTTACTCTTTCATACAGTGCGTAGTGGTCAGAAGAATGCAGAACTGCATTTATAACTTCTATAACCTTGGAAAAGAGTACTTTAACTTCACATTAGCCTTTAAGCATCGAAACATTTTTGGTGATTAGTTTTTTGTAGTGGATGTGGTGTGTAGCACAAGGTGATTTAAAGAAAAAAAAATAGTTGCTTCGCACCAGAGAAAAAAGCTGAAAATGAATATGGTGCTCAGAAGTTAGGAACTGCGTTTTACAACGGTCACCACCCTTTCTGAATTGTGTGGCTGGGTGCTTTCAAAAGGTGATTTAAAAACGGGACAATGCCATTTAAAAACCTGCAGAGGAGTTTTCCCTTCGCCTGCATTTGGGCCAGTGAGCGTGAAGGGATTAACTGCTTTCAGTATTCTCCATCAGACTAAAAAAATCCCTTGATTGCTTCTTTACAAAAAATAAAAATTCAAATCGCACACTGGTTGGATAATTATAAGTGCATAATAGAAAGCAGCTATATATATTTTTTTTTACTTGGTTGTTGAACATGTTTCATTCTAAAACTAAAAGGCCTTTTTATTAAAGTTTTATGACTTTTTGTTTATTATTTGTTGAGGAGATAATTAAAAGGTCCAAGTAGGCCTGAGTGGGTATTGGGTTTCTTGAGTAGAAATATATATATAAAAAAATAATGAAGTTTTCCAGCAGACACCAAACCCCCTTTTTGTGTTAGCTGTTTCTCTGTTCCTTTCTGAAAATATGGCAAAGTATTGTGCTGTGGCATTTTTAATGGGCACTGTGGTGGATTATTTGAGTATACAAAGTAGAATCTGTCACATCTTCTAACACCAAACCAGCAACCCTCCATTTTAGCTCAGAGATATACTGCCAACCTGTCCTGTTAACAAGAGCGACTTCGGCAGAAAAAGTAGTGCTGTGGTTGGTCTTTGCCCTAAGCTGCACTTGGCTAACGCCTATTTTTGTGGCTCTGACATATTGTTCTTTTTTCCACAACCAGTACATTTAGTGTTTAACAAGAATGCGTTATAAAGCTAAAAATACACAAAAACATTAAAAAAAAGGCACACAGACCTTATGTCAACCATAAGGTCAGGAGTGTCGTCGTTTGGTTAACCAACAATGCTGGTCATAGTTTTGCACTTTGTCAATGTGACGATACGGCGTGAGAGAACGCAGGTTATGCCAGCTCTTTGTATGACATCCAAAATATAAGACTTTTAATAGACTTTTTTAACAGTTTTGCCACTTGCGAGTTCATTATTTGTGGATTCACCTGGTCGCAAAATTTTTTTTGTGGAAAAAAAATTCTCACAAAATTTTTATTGATGGAAAAATGTCTACTAGAGAATCTTTTTGTCGAGCATTTCTAAAATATTTGATGATAAATACATCTTGGGAAGCTGAAGTTCTTGTCTTATTTGCAGTTTGCAAAGCAGCCAATCTAGGTGGCCATTTTTTTTCATTGGCACTGATTGCACTGATTGACTTTAGCCTTCAAAAGAAGATATGAGGAAGGCTTGTCTCAACAGTAACTTCTGCTGTAGTGCCAAAATGAGTTTTCGATGTGTACTATTGTATATGAACATATATTTGGTGTTTGAATTATTAAAATAGGCAGCTGAAGGCATATTTTGAGAAGGTCTCAAATATTTATGGGTTTTAGCTATTTGCCGCTGGCGGTGGTCCCTTACCCCACAAGTACAAAGGGTTTACTTTACCAGGAACTGATCCTGACTAGGTCTGTTTAACACATGTTTGACTAAGAATAGTCTCTGCTGAAATGCACCAATCAATCTGACAAATATTGGAATCTGTTTTCCCATGATCTCTCTTTAAATGATGATCAACAGGTGAAATACTGAAAAATGTATTCCTCTAAAACCTCTCACCATGTTCACTCTATAAACACTTCAACCAAATTGTCATACTTTGGTGCACGTTTTGGAGTTGTGGTTAATAAAAAATTGCTTTATTGCATGATTGGTGGCGATCTTGTAATTTCTGTTGGTTTCAAAATTATTTTCTTAAATTTGTGTCTGGAGCTTTTTTTCTTTTCACATACAGTTGTTGGAATTAAAAACTGTGAATCAGCAGGCCAGTTCTGAAAGAAAATTGTAAATCTTTCATCGGCCAGGAAAAGCCTAATCAGTGGATCTCTGTGAGAAAAAACAGCATCCACGCCACTATGTAATATAGCTTGCAATTTTAAATAATAGGATACATTTAGCTAGCACCTCAGCTTGAAAATATTCTGTTAAAAAGCTAATCCTTTTGCAATCCTTAACGCATCAACAAAACCCCTGTGCTGCTGAGGCAACCATCACACCAAACGTGCTGAATGTGATACCCCCCAATGGAGGCTTATTCAGCTCGAATGAAAGAATCTGTTTCACATCCAAGTGGGGAGAATGTTACTCTTCTTCACAAAACTGTCCCTTTCACATTTTTAGAAGAGAAGCCTAAAAAGGATATCAGGGGAATTGAACCTGGGGCGAAAACCGATGCTCCAATCAATCCCAAAACCCGATCAGTTTCATCTGAAGCAGCCTAAAAGGAAGGATCCCTGATAAGGACGATCTCGCAAAAGAAATGGATTAAATGCGACTGTGCTGTCACAAAGCTGCTGGTCTGAGTGAATGAAACCAAGGAAAGAAGTAGTCAATGGAAGTGTAAACTCAAACACTTCTTATAACAACGAGGAAGTAAAGGAGGCATGCCCAGATATGTTCCATCTCTGAATGCTAATAGATGTTAATAACCTATTATTACTGCATTTAATTAGAGTACGAGGAAAAGAACATTGTGTGTGAATAACGGCAGGTTTTCTGTCAGAGGCCAAGAGGTCGAGCTCAGATGTGTCAGAAATTAGAATCATTTGAGATCCCCGTTAACCCTGGTTTTCACGGCTCAACTTCCTTTGAGGAAAGTACGGAGCATTTGGATGATACCCCGGCAGACCTTCAGCGGGTTCAGAACCACATAGCTGACATTCTCCTTTTTCCAACTGGTGTTTGGTTTATTAGTCTTTTCAGCTGCTCTGTCGAAGAGATTCTGGTAACTTCATGGAGCGCCAAGTGAATGTCAGGATTCAACTCGACATTTACCTAAAAAAGGATACAAAAAGTAATTCCATATGTTTCTATATACTTGAAATAAGCAAAGTTTTGTCCTAGCAAAGCAGAAGAATATACTGACTTATATTTTAATATAGTGGGGGAAGTAGGATTAAGTTTCACTTTGCAAGGTTTGATTTTATTGTAGCTCCAGGATCATGCTGTTTTGTTTTGATGTCACTTTATGGGTGTGTATTTAAAATGTGAACAGAGTGTGCAACAGTTTAAAACCAAACTGCATTGGTCTGGTATGCATGAGCCAAACTAAACAACTAATACCGAAACTCTTCTGTAAGAGAAACTTACTCCATCAAGAGGAACATGAGGTACATTTTGCATTACCTCATGATAATTGATCATTGTTGAATCAATTTATTATAGTCCATAAAATGAAATAAAAACCCAGATAAAGATTCAGATCTATTTGATTGCATATACGAGATGCCTGTGAATCGGTTTTGGCTTTTGTGCCTGATTGGTGTGCTATAAAATCCAAGCTGTCCTACATATTTTTGGATTATTGGAAGAATTCGTTACGGTGGATCTCAAATCAGTATAATAAAATATGTACTGTACAACTTGTGATTAGGATTTGATTTCTTTCAAATTGGTAGTAAAAAAAAGAATCTCTTTGGTTACATGTATTTAAACAGGACTCTTTGATCAGTTTGTATACCTTTACACTAACCTGGATATTTGTTTCCTTACTTTACTTCTTTACTTTCCTTACACTTTACTTTTTTTTACTACTTTTCCTTTCTGGTCTGTGAAAGATTCACATTGCTGCAAATATCTCAACCAATTAAAACAGTGAATAAGAGGACCTAAAGAGCACATTCTTCACCAAGGCCAGTGCTGTATTTCACTTTTTTTTATGTGTGGTTTTAAAAAGGGCAAGAAAATTATTTTATGCTGGACACATTCTGAAACTCTTCAGCCAGTCTTCTCAAGATTATACAGCTCTCTGTATAATCTTGGAAAAAGAAAAATGGACAAACGGCTCCTCTTCTTTTTGACCATACTGTTCGAATAAAAGTGGCTCAAACGTGAGGCGTTTTTTAAATCACGTCTGAATGATGTTTACATCTCTTCTGAGAGCTGCTTTTCTTTTCTGAAGACAACCACACCACTTTACTCCCTTTCTGAATTTTTCTCATGTAGCTCTGAATATAGTTGTCAAACCAAAATCCCCAAATATGAAGTAAATTATACATGAACTGGTGCTAAGCTTTTGCCTCCCTGTAAAGCCATATCTGAAATCAGCAGGATTGAGTATTTTCTTTTTTTTTTGCAGCTCCCACCCTGTCGAGATGCGCAGTATGCAGGGCAGAGTAGTGCAGGTATTTGTCATAGTGACCTCTTTCTCCATGTGCGGAACCACTGTTACAGAAATCTGAACAGACAGACTCTTGAGTTTTTTGCAAAGAGCCCGACTCCTGCTGTTTGCCACTGAACAGCCTCAGTAGTATTTTGCAGTGAGTTTGCTCACTTTCAGTGTGTGTATAGGAGGCTCCTCCAGAAAACAGGTTTCCTGACTGTAGTTCAGAGCAGCTCACTGTCACTTTCACCAGGGAGTTGAAGTGACTGCTCTTTAAAGCAAGTGCTAGCCTGGGTGGTTTTTCTATTAAACATGCTCTTGAACTACTTTTTTTTTTAATGGAGCCAAGGAAGTAGACTACCTTACTTGCTTTGCAATCGATTATTTTACAGAGCATTCAGTTGTTCTCTTTATTGTATTTTGTTCATTGGCTCTCACTGGATCTCAGTAGCTGCACTCTGTAAAGTATTTTAAAGTATTTGCCATGTATCAATTTGTTTCTCTCCTGCAAAGAAAACAGTCTCTAACCAAAGGACCTGCTGGGCTTCGTTTGCCGTAATGCAGGTGGTTTCCTGGTGTGATGTGGTGAAGAAAAGGCTGAGCCAAAAATCAAAGCTCTGGATTAACTGGTCCGTCTACGTTCCGGCACATAACTATGGTCATGAGATATAGATCATGATTGAAAGAACAAAATCCAGGATAGAAGCAGCTAAAATTAACTTTCTCCTCATGGTGGCTGAATTCAGCGGTAGAGATTGGGTGAAGAGCTCCATCATGTGTAGTAGAGGCTCTGCTTCTCCACATTGAAAGGATTCAGTTGAGGCATCTGATCAGGATGCTCATGGGCTCCTCCCTTCAGAGGTCTTACAGGCATGAGGAGACCCCAGGGTAGAACCTTTTCCGGAGGGAATATATGTCGTGTCTGACCTGGGAATTCCTTTAGATTCCTTGAAGATGTTGCTTGGGAAAGGAATATGTAAGGTTCCCTCCTGGACCTATTGCCTCCATGAGTAGACTAAGCTTTTAGAAACACATAAATTGTAGCTAATGATGGGTTGCATAACCGACTGAGCCCTTCCCTATGTTTGTTCAGTAGTTTATATAAGAGTAGTCACTTCCCAAAGTTAGGAATCTAAGGTTCAGCAATGGACCATCAGAGAAGAAATGTCACCTTCTAGAAGGGACTAACAGCACCGATTCATTCAGCATTCAGGCTGTGGGAGAGCGAGAGAGAGAGCTGGATAGAAAAGCTGCACTTTGTTTAGCCTTCCTGGTAATTGTAGTCTCCGCTTTATCCATTAATGCTTTCAACTTCTGTTGGGTTTGCAAATGTTAGCAGTGTTTTCGAAATCTCTTTGACGTAACATAAGTCTTTTTAATTCACAAAGGAATACACACAGAGACCTTGGTTTGCAGCTAAAGCTATGATCATTCCCAAAAGAACTGAAAAGTCATCTTAGGAAAATCTGTAATGTGTAGAAAAGTTGTAATCTCCTGTAAACCTTTGGTCAAAATAGTTTTCATGGGGCTGAGTCTAATTCTTACAGAGGTTCCTGTGGTAGGACTTTGTTTTCTAAAGGTTGCGTTTCATTGGTCTCAGTAGCTGCTTGGTTGCATCCTGACTACCAACGCCTGAATCAAATGGCTGAATTCTCTTCTTAGCATGTTGGCAAGTTTTGCTAAGTCCTGGTTTTGTTTAGATGGAAAATCTAATAGTTATGTATCTTTTTACACATGGAGCAACTCTTGGAAATTTCCCTGGTAATATTACTAAATATTTTTACTCCTGTCCTACCTGCCGTATGTGGCTCCAGACAGCATTCAGACAAAAGGAATTATAAACTTGTGCAATAAGCAAGCACACTTAAGCTCATATGTTTCCTTCTTCACTTTTTATTGTGGTTGAAAATTCCAAGTTTTGGTGAAGTGTAGACAAGGCGTAAGCCACAGAGACTATTTATAGGCTTAGGCGGCTCAGGGCTTGCACCATTCTGCCATTTCTCTGCCTGACTCATCTCCATGACAGGGTAGGAACTTCTGTGTTTCTTCACCAGCTGCTGGAGGCGATGGGCTTTCCAAATTAGTCAGGCACTCCTTGCTCTTTTACTAGGCAAATTAATTGAATTTAAATTTGTTTTTAGGAACATCCGGGCTTTTTTGCTGGTTTCTTGCCAAAATGAGTATTCCTGCAGGGAGCAGAGATCACCCAGATGCATTCAAACTGAGTCACTGTGGCTGGGGCATAAGCTGACTTTCTGCTGAAAAAAAAGTTTTTAATTTGCATCAACAACCAAATTACTGAGTACACTTTGAATTAAACTTTAATTTTACTTAAGCTGCACTCATGAATGTTTATTCTACATTTTCTGATGAGCATAATCAAAACCAGATTTGGGATTTTTAGAATAATTAGATGAATACTGAAACCTTGAAGCTGTTCTCAATTAAGGTTGTATATTCTTCTTGGATGGTAACTGGCCTTGTACAGATTTTAACATGAGTTCTTTGAAAATTGACCATTAGATGCTGAACTAGGAACTTTTGAAACTATTTCTTCACTTCCTGCAAAACCTTCTCATTTTAGCTAATCAAATGAATACATGGAATAGAAAGAAACTTTGGCTAAATAAGGAACAGACCAACATCTAGTGTGACATATTTAAAGTTTTTTTTAAAAACACTGCAATATAAAGAGCAAACTACTCACTTCAGATGTGACTGTTTTACATAGTTATGAATCTGGGATTTTCCATGTTTGTCATCTATTTTGATGGATTAAATACAGAGAGCAAAAAAAGTTTATTCAATTCACTGAGTGGAACTTATCAAAGATTTGCTGATTTTGATTGCTTACAAATTAAATAACTTATACTTTGAGAATAAAACAGAATATAGATTGAGATATTTAGTCTGTTGCTCATTTTTCTGTTTTAGTATTAACATATTTTCACATTTCCACAACATTAAGAAAAAGCTTTCTAACCTGATGCAAGTTAAAAGGCTTAAATGATGCCGTGTTATTGTAATTGATTTGGAGGAGGAAGGGAGCTGCTATGTTAAACTAGAATCAGCATGTGGCAATTTAATAGAAATCGTATGCCAGTTTGAAACTCAGCTAATAAGAGACGCAGAAAAATAATATTTTAATCAAGTTTTGTTGCGCATTATTGACTTGCTGTGTTTTGGCCAGGGGCAGAAAAGAGCAAACTTATTCTTACTAAAACTGAGACACAAAGTTTTGTGTTTTTGACATATTGTAG
This sequence comes from Poecilia formosa, assembly GCF_000485575.1. Classification (NCBI taxonomy): domain Eukaryota; kingdom Metazoa; phylum Chordata; class Actinopteri; order Cyprinodontiformes; family Poeciliidae; genus Poecilia; species Poecilia formosa. The sequence continues at coordinate 531,391 of NW_006800174.1, forward strand.
ATTATTAATCATTTTGTAATGAGAATCAGCTGAGAAGTCGGTGCCAACTGGGTCGAAAGGCACAAATGTTTTGACATGCAAAGATCTCTGCAGCAGAGGCCACAGAGGCTGCTTGCTCATGCTGTGAAAACAAATTCTTAAAATTGTTTGGAAAATGAAATGTGAAACATAGGCAAAAGCAACAAACTGCATTGGCCGGTGAAGGTCTGACCGAAACTCCATCAGTCTGCACCTTCATCAGTACTCCTCAAACCTGAAACGACCTTCCCACTCCTGTCGGAGCAGAGCTGCCGCTGTCCTCTGAGTGTTGGGGGTTGAAAACTAATCTGTTCAAGAAGTACCTCACATCGCCATCATGTTCCTCTTCAATCATCCATCCCTTTCCAGCTTCCTCCTCCTCTTCCTCCCTTTATCCATCCTGAAGTAAAATTAAAAATCTTTCCCTCCTCTGTCCTGGTGCTTTTTGGATTTCATTTTAATTCATTCAGTAACATTGACTTTGACTGTTGACCTCTGCGCTCTCACTGGAACCAAACCTTTATTATGCACCAGTCTGCACTGAGGCTTACAACAGCCAGGATGTTATTGTATTTAAGGAATTTTAAGGTTCAGTTGAGGGACAGGTACAAAAATCCTTTGCAAAGTTGATTCAGAGTGTGGGTAAAGAGAGGTTTTTGTCCAAGTTTGGAGAAAATTTCGAGGTGTTACGCTGTAAATGAATGCATTTAGGAAAGGGATAAGCTGTATTTAATAGCAAGGGCATCTTAGGTGAAAACTAGAGCCATGTAGCTTACACCACAGAATCCGTTGATTTGTTTCCCATCATAAGAGATTGAGAGCAAAGTGTTCTTTGCTGCAACTTTATTGCCTTCCTGGGTTCCACTCAGAAGCAAGAAATCTCTCCCCATCCCCGCACCCTCCTAAAATCGAGAAAGGGACAAATCAAGCCTGCTTCTCAATTCACTCCTGAACGACAGAACAAGGGTCTGAATGGGTGAAGGAGATCCAAAGGGAGAATTAGAAGCCGGGCTGTTACTCGGACTTCATGTTCAAAGGTACAAATTCTATTTCTAGTTGAGACGAGGAGGAACTAGGGATGAACCGAACTCTTTAAGCATTTAAAAGCAAAGAAAAGGACACTTTATGCCAACAGTCGTGGGTTTTAACTCTAATCCATTTAAATGTTTGAAAGTAAACTGCAATAAAATTTTTAATTTTACAAGCATTTTTCTTTTTTATTAGAACTTAATTTGTTTCCATTCTTCAGCAAACAAATGAATGACACAAACTGAAAGTCCAAGTAGACACTCTAATGTGAGAACAACCTTGTTTAAACATGGACAGTGTGAAGAATAGAGCTGCCTACCTTCAATGAACTGCTTAAACCAAAACCTTCTGGTCTTTTTTTTTTCTTTCCAAATTCTCTTCAAGTGCTTTCTTTCTAGTTCCATGTCTACTAAAATAAACATTTCCTATTCTCTATCTCATGTTGTTGAGAATATCTGGCCGGTTGGACCTCCCTATACCTTCAGAACTGCCTTAATCGACTTTTTTGAGCTTTACATCATTTTATAATGTTATTCCCTCATCAAAAACATACATGGGGAGTTGCCTTGATTCTTTCATGCATGTTTGAGAAATCTTTGAATCTCCAGTGGAAACCAGCCAGGTGTGCTAATCGCCTGGGTGATCCGAGCCCTTACTTCTCCTCAGAGTTGCGGTTTCCAAGCTGAGAGTTGGGAGTATTTGAACTTCATGCATCAGAAGATGCATACATTGGTCTTAAAGGGATGAACAGGGACAGCAGCAATACTCAGGTAAGTAGCTGAGGGGCGTACAGTATGCAAAAAAAAAAAAAATAAAAATAATAACACCTCACCATTACTCCGCTGCCACCAGTGTGAACTATTATTAGAAGCCCGAATTGGTCCGTAGCTCAAAAGTTTACTCCCAATTCGGACCCTACCTTCTGGAACTCAAAGCTACAATTCAGACTCTTTGGTACAGGAAATATTTCTTCTGTGGGTGTTCAGTTTTGGAGAACCTGTGTGCAATTTAATTTTCCTATTCTGACAGGAGCAGCACTCAGTGTGGTCTTTATGTAGGTGTAACCCATCTGCTTTCAGGTCCAACATGCATTTAGAGATGATATTCTGCATATTATAATAAGTACTTATTTAAGGCACTGCTGTCTTTATGTCATCTTAAACTAGCCCCAACATTTTTGTCTACTCACTGGAATTTTTTTCTCAGTATAGCAGAGAGATGGTAGTGCCGTGCGTAAAAATCCCAGCCAATCAACAGTTTTTGAAATACTCTTGATAGACCAGTCTGGACCACACCAAATCCAGAAGCCTTTGATAGTTCGGTAGACTCTGTTTGATTGGGGAAGAAATTTGCGAGATTTGTTAAATTTTCAGCTTGTATGGTTTGCTTTCACACTGCATTGTGTCAAACAAACCAAACAAATCCTTTGAGCAACCTGTTTACCCCCTGGCTGTGGCAGAGCTGCACCACACCAAGAACCACTGAAGGAAGCAATACGCAAACCTCTGAAGAAAGCTCTTTCTTTTTCATGAAATGTAAACGAAACCATCAGATTTTACCGGCTGTAGCATTTTGTTTTCGTCTTTGGAAAAAGTTCACGTCATTTCTCCTGCTAGCGTTAGACACATGGGTTTGTGTTTGTTGTATTTACCCAGGATGCCCTGTGCTGTATTCTACTTGGTGCTTTTGGAGCGGCCTCTGGTCCGCTTTACTTTCACTGCAAATGAAGGAGAGTTTGATTAAAATTAACTTAACAGGGTTGGTGTGATTGCAGCCTAAAATTGATTTGACCCATTGTTGGGGGTTGAACTGTAGGAAGGGGTGTTTACTGTCTCCAGATGCCTAAATGCATTAGGTTTCTGCTATTTGACTGGCTAAATTACTCTTTGTATTAATGAGCAATTGGCCTGGAGTACCTAATAAAGTGGCCAGTGAGTATATATTAATGCATTTCTCTGCACCAGTCATTATCACTTGGATATTTCTTAAGCTAGAACATTTTGTCCATTTCATGTTGAATCAGGTTTTGCTGACAGGAAACTGGGAAGGCAGGTAAACCTTTTGGAAATAATTATTCTGAACATTGGTAAAGAAATGCATATTTGACACTGTTCCAACATTTTGAAAATATCTCCTTGGATGAATAACTTTATCATCACTGTAATTTGCTCTTTTGGCTTTACAGCTGTTGTTTTGAGGACTGTAACCAAAGTGTTTCTTTGGTCTGAGTTGGGATATTTAAGACTGTTGAAAGCAGATTTTGATTATTTACAAAAGAAGGATTTTTTTAGCTACACTAATTAGCAAGCCTCAGCTGTGTGTGCTTCAGAATGTAGAATTTTATAAGAATATCCCCAAACTGAGAGCTATTGAACAGAAATCCTTTTCCTGAAAGAAGTCCATCTGCCTTCTGATTTTATTTTTCCTCTTTGGCATTATTTCTATTTGGCTGCTTTTTCCTGTGTATTTCATACATGCATGTTCATGCCACAGCTGCCCCCCCCATCCCAACATGCCCCCACCATCACCACCCTGCCTCCTAGTTTCCCACAGTTCCTGCTTCACCCATTGAACCCAGCCACCAGCCCAGGAGTGGAAGAGGGGGAACGGCAGGAATGTGGCTCCCAGATCCAGCCAAAAACACGAAACGAGGAAGGCAGCACCGACATGCTCCGCCCCCTCAGGGTCGGAGCTCCCTTTCTGACTGGCTGGCTGCTGTAGGCTGACCACTTATTCGCCGTTCCCATTGGCTGTCTTTTAGTCTTTACCTCCTGCTGCTCTCCAGCGTATCAGAGTGCTCCCACGCTGTTTAAAGTGTGTGTGTGTGTGCGTGTTATCACTCTGATCCTTTCCGACAGCACCGTCTTGAGTCTTGCCTAGTTTCAACACAGTGTTGGATCTTTTTTTGTTTTTTTTTTTTGTTTGTTGCTTAGGACTGTATTCCAGGTTGGCTCTTGTTAAGTTATGTACAGTCGTATTAAAGAAGCCATGCATGCGTTAGTGTCCCTACATTTTTACCATAAAAAAAAAAAGAAAAAAAGCAGTGGCTGTGTATGAGGCGAGCAGTATAGTTTTTGTGAGACGTTTTCTTTTTTCCAACAGATTTGTGCAGTGCGGCATCAAAACCAGGCCAAATGCATGGCTATAAGCCAAGTTTCTGCACCACTATTAATAGAATACACTTTATCCTACAGAGGAAAATGATAAAGAGAAGTCGGGTCAGTCGGCTGTGTCTTCTGGGACGTTGACTGGGTTTTAATGCAAGAATGCAGAGTCTTTAAGAAGGTTTTCAGTAAGAAGGGAAGGCAGAAAACTTTGATTTAACTTCTTAGATAAGTAGTGAGAGGAAGTCAGAGGTCAGTGAGATGATGTCTGGAAAGCAACTATAGCAAACTTTTGTTTTTTTTCTTTTAACCTTGTTTACAAGATTTTTGTTTTGGTAGAACCGTCCTATAAAGACTGCAAAGATATATTGAGTCAATAACAGAAACTGGATTTATTTTTTTAAACCTGCAGAGTTTAAAATGTGTTTTTTAGGACATATAAACAAAAATTGAATCTTTTGCCAACTTGAAGTTACAACCATCCGGAAGGCAAAACCTCTTAAATTTTTGAAAACTTCATGAATCAAACATTTCAAAGTCACATTTAATTTATGTAAATTGATTAAGGATGTGTTTCACTAATGGCTTGAATCAATTTTCTTAAGCTTTTGTTTTGCATGTCAAGAGACTTTGATGCAGAATTTTCATTCTTCTTAAATGTATTCAAACCAATGTGTGATTTGTATGCAATAATTCAAATGTAGGCCATTTTGCAAAAATGGTACCAAAGTCCTCCTCCTAAAAATGTAGATTTGTCTTTGTTCAATGAGAATCTCTCATTCTCCAGCACAGCTGTAAGTTTTCCTTGAATTTTGGAAAGTGCTTCTTCCACTTTTGACATTTAAATCAAGGGGGGGAAAAAAAGTAATTTGCAGGTCCTGGCATAAAAACCTTGCCCTTCTGCAGGCTTAAGCTGGGTGTGATCTGACTGTGTGCTGAAAGTCGTGAATGAAAGTAAATGTGCTAAAAGAAATATCAGAATATTGTGTGTTTATTTCTAATGGAGTGTTTTTGCAGAAAGGGATGGGGAAAAATACATTCCCATTCATACCTACCTTAATATCTAGATATCACAAATAATGATATTTACAAACATTTAATGTGAATATTTGTAAAACCTTCCCCCAATATGAAACACATTTTGAGAATCTTTTTTGATTTGTCTCCATTATTTTGGATAAATCTTTAAAAATAAGCTTTGAAAAGGATAAAGGACACTGATTGTTTCCAGAATTAATACACACAGCATCATTAAGTTTAGATTAGATTTTTTTTTGTCCTTAATTAGATATTTGCTGACATGAGATTGGCTCGGTTTGACAGCCTTGAGCAGAAGAACATGTAATTGTGATAACTGCGTCAAAGTTAAAAAAACAAAATGTGAAAACCTACCTGTTTTTACTTTGAACAGAAAAGCAACAATTTCTGCTGCAAAAACGATGTAATATGTTGATCATGAAATTAATTAAAACAGAAAACAAAGTAAAGTAAATCTAGTGATAACTTTCGGTAAGCACGCTGATTGGGCACAAATATGCTGTGTCAGTCTTTCTAGAGTAACACAAAGAAGCTGGTAGTCACTGGTTAGTTAATGTGAGTATCGGTTCAGCCACTACACAGTTGTCTTTGCAGCAGACATGCCTTGTTACATGTCAACTGTAGTTTTAAAAAAACAAATTTTCTCAATAAGAGTGATGGTTGGGCTTTCCAAACTGCTGACTTTGTCTTTCTTGTAGGTAAGGGAAATGATGATTCTTCTTTCAGCCAGCTGACCAACACTGTGGACAAAGAACAGTGATGTATTCCTCTGTGGCCAGCAATTGCACTTTTTGATTAATNAGCCAGCTGACCAACACTGTGGACAAAGAACAGTGATGTATTCCTCTGTGGCCAGCAATTGCACTTTTTGATTAATCTACTTTAAACCACAGGATCAGTATGATGATTTGTGCGGCTTTAAAACTTTAGTGTGCCTCATTACCAGAAATCTACCCAAGCTTATCCTTGACGCCGTTGTTTGAGCCCAAGAAGTTTGACCAGGTCTGTAATGCAAAGAACTGAAGCTGTGTACTCAAAATAAAGTAGGACTTGCAGAACTCAAGAACCTTGGTGTTAAAAAATATTAGCAGAGATAGAGAAACAAAATTGTCCTCACAATTTTAAGTTTTGTTTTTTTAAAACTACAAAAATAGTAAAACGAGTTAATTTGAGGATTGTCATGATAGAAGATTTCCACCAAAACCAGCCAAAACTTTGTTTTTTGACCTGCCCTTTCTTGTTAGCACATGACTCTCATAAAAGCCAAAACAGAATGTTAGTCAGCTGTCTTCAAAACCAAAACATTTCTGCCTAAACCCACAGCTGGACTTATGTCAAGCCAGCTGACCAACATTGTGGACAAAGGACAGTGATGTATTGCCCTAAGGTCCTAGCAGTCCAGCTTTGGGCTTAGAAATAGTCAAAGTATTTGACTCTTTCACATTTACTTGGCTTTCAACACCAGTGGGATCTAGTTTTAAATTGTATGTTTTTTGTTTTTAAACTGTTTTTGAATTACTTTTTTTTATTATGTTGTGTTTTTAAATTGTACAGCACTTTGTATCAACTGTGGTTGTTTTAAAGTGCTTTATAAATAAAGTTGGTATGGTATGGTATGGTATAGAGACTGCAGGAGAGAACTCACAAAAAAAAAAAAAAGTCTATGTTGCGCCTACCGAACACATCTTCGTCTGACACCCATCAGGGAGGTCGTTACTCATCTGGAACCCACTATCCTTTTGGTTTCTACACCTGTTGCTCATTCCATTAATTACAGGCTCTGGAAGCATGTGGCCTTCATGGACATCAAGGCAAAGAAACCTCACCTCAGAAAGCCCACACAGAATTATTAAAATCATAGTCGCTACAGTACATGTTTAGCACATATCCACCTCTCCAGCATCGTGATATAAGCAGCATGGTTTGTTTTTGACCCCCACTCAGACGCAGTTGAGAATCAGTGGGTGCAGTTGCAGATGTTGCTCTCGTCACTTTAACATGTCAGTTCATGTGAAGGAAAGACCAGGAAATACTTCCCTGCACTGGAAGTATTAAGTTGTGATTATCCGATCAGAACGGATTGTCCCCCTCCTTAGTAGCTTTGTTTAAAAATTTACTGGCAGCAATAGGTCAAGCTGAGTTTAAAAACCTGGCTAAGCACACGGTGACATGCTGATTTTTGGCTTAAAGCACACGTAAAAGCCTAGCAGAGCCCCTGAAAGCATACTCACTATGCAGTTAAATAACTAACGTCTGGCTTTAAGTGCCAGAAATAGGCTCTAAAAAGGTTTCACATCGCTTTTGTAAAATTTTGCCAACCTTGACTATGGCTGGTTTCTCATTGTATTCCTCCGGCAATCATTCGAAGCGGAGGATATCATTGATTGGCAGCATCTGCAAGAGTCCTCACGGCTCGGCTCCAAGTTCAACAAATTTGAACTTTACATAACGGAAATCCTGGCAGGGCTTTTTGCAAAATGTGCATGTCATGGAACCAGGAAGCCTGTTGCAATGCCTTTTCAATTTCCAGATTTCTACATAGAAAATAAAGTGCAATCAAAGCTGAACTAAATCTTTTCAGGGGGGAGAATTTATTAATTTTAGCTTGAAACACAGATCGGAGATGAATGGAGCTCATGGAAAGTGGCACTTGGTTTTATCGTTTATCTTTCAGCGATACTAAAAATGATAGCAAGCATACATACCGCAGCTGAACAGGAAATTTGGACTCGTGTGTTGTTTTGACAGCATACAAGCTCATTGGCTCATGCGAACACACCCCTTTCATTTTGCTTTCTGGTGTATTTCCACCCTAACATTCATGTGAATGTGGCACATCATGCCTTTCCACTTCTCTGTCTTGCACCTTTATTTATTGCTTTCCCTATAATTCAGCAGATTCTCTGCTAGAAACTGTCCAGATGGATAATCATATTAAAATTAAAGCACACACCGGTGGATCCTGACAGCCTAGCTGTTGATGGGTTTGTGTGTTTTAGCTAATTAATGTCTCAAGATTAATGTGTTGATGATTAAATGGTGTGAAAACATCACATATTCTGTGTTTAAAAAGCCACAGTCTTTGCCTTCTTTCAGCGCCAGGAGGCATTTTGTCAGAGGAAGCATTCATTAATCTTATTTATTTTACTAATGTATGGCATTTTAATAAGGGGAAGCTAACTGTTGACATTGTGAGAAGGCGCCGGACTTGGAAGCAGACTGCAGGGTCGAGGTTGTCTGGAGGCTCCCGTCAGGTTCCTTTTTGTTTTGTGTGTTTTTTTTTGTTTTTTTTTTTGTTTTTTTTACTTCTGAGGAAAGAGGTATTTGGTCGGAGCCTGGCTCTTCCTCTCATCTGCATCCTATTTGAATTTCCTGCTTGCATAATTCCTTAGTTAATGGGGAACTGCTCGGCACTGCCACAGCTGTTTTGCCTTTCCTGCCTGGCAAGAACGACGCTCACGCGGTGGGAGGAGGGCGGGAGGCGAGGCCAAAATGTTTAAAAAGGAAGAAAAAAAAATCTGCAAGTCATGTGGTGCAAAAATACAGTACAAACAACGTGTGATCCCCCCGGGGATGGACGATGAGGAACGGAGCCAAATATCCACCCACCCCATCCTTCTATTCCCCCTTTTGCCCCATCTACACACACACAAGCACTAAAAATGACACACCCCTTTCAACAGAGCTTCACTGAGCATGTGCAGTGATAGTGATGAGCCTCTCTTTTTCCCTCTTAAGTTCCCCCACCCCCTCCTCTTCATCCAGTCCTCAGCTTTGCCATGCTGGTCCTGTAATTGGCTGGAAACAGGCTCTGGGCAGCACCAGCACATTGCACCAGTCGGCCTTCAACCAGCCACATTAATCTGTTTATGCATTCACAGACCCATTAGAGGCTGTTTGTTCGCTCATTAGTGAACCTGGGCTGGAGTTTGAACCCCGCCACAGCCGCTTTAATCGCTCCGAGAAACGCAGAATGTGCGGGAATTTGTGGCAAAGACGTCGGCCCCCATTAGCAGCTGACAGAGTTTCCCTGTTTAGCTCGGAGCGAACCGAGCGGTGGCACAGTTTGTCCTGAGCTCCGAAGGTTTTAGGTCCTGTATTTAAACAAATCTAAAGGGGGCGGGGGGGTTAGAAGCTTTGAGTGAAAGGCCCATTAAAGTATTATATCAGAACACTTAATAGATCCATTCATTTGTTAAATGTGTTTTTTCTCTGTGATGTGGGTCAGGGTTGGTGTCTGGCTCCTGTCTGCTTCAGGCAAAATACAACCCTGTTATAGACTTTGAAAAGTTTCTTCTTTATGTCAGCCAAAGACAAAATGTTCCCATTTCTGTGTCTGCATCACATAAAGTGAACAAAGTTCCATTTATATAAAACCATCATAAAAGCAGAATTTTAGGACGTTTTCTGTGGCGAACTGTATCGAGAACATTCCCTAATTTATAAAACATGTCATTTTTGCAGTTTTCTTTACTGCTGTTCTCGTTTATGTTTTATGTCTAATGTTTTAAACACCCGATGACCTCCTATCTCCAGCAGTCATTGAGCAAGAGGCGGGGTGCACCCTGGACGGCGTTCAGTCCATCACACGGCAACACACGTGACAAAAAAAATCATGAACACATAATGATACTTTACAATTTAGAGAGACCAATTGACCTGACTGGTCATGTTTTTGGACTGTGGGAGAAACCGGAACACCCAGAGAGCACCCACATGGAGAAGAGGCAAACTCATTGCAGAAATACCTCAGATGGGGCTTCAAACCCAGGACCTTTTTGTTGCAAGGCACCAGTAGTACCAACTATGCCACTGTACAACCACAGCCAAGAAATCCTACAGAACTCCAATATTGCAAGCAGATATTGTGATGACATTTGTTAGATTGTGTAGCTCTACTAGGGGAGATACATTAGAGCGATGGTGGCAACAGTGGTTGGTGTTCATCCTTTCATCCAGCTAGCAATGGTGCTTGAATGTGACACTTGAAATTTGTTGTCCTACCCATCAGACAATCATTGCTTTCAATGTGCCAGTAAAACACCTTTGCTATAGTAGGTTAACCGTACGCCATTATTGCTTCCCAACACTGTTGGAGAACATAAACCACACCTAAACCGTGCCGTCCCCAACCAGATGGCTCTGCTTTTTCTTTTTTTTTTGCGGTCTGGTTATGACTGCACCTTGCCCTCTTTTATAATTAGAAAAAAATGAAAAGCAGGCTTTGAGGTTTCATCCAGCCATAAATTATTGATTAAGAAGGCGGAGCCGTGTAGTAAGCAGGTTAGATAACATTTTTATTTCAGCGAGATATTTTTACATTGGTGCTGTTACAAATATAGTCCAATTTGTATGATGAACAAACAGCCTGATTATTGTTTCCAGTGAGGTTTTCATCCTGTTGTAGTACAGCCCACTGATTTGTCTGGGTATTTTTAAAGCCTTTAGTGGCTGATTGCTGCAATTTCTGCCAAAATCACACCTACTTCTAGACTCAAAACTCAATTGAACGGAAACAGAATTTGCATAGTTTACATCATATCTATTACGGACGTATTAAATAAATGGCAAAAAAAGCTTTTTAGAAAACAGAAAATTGACCACCTGTGTCCAAAGCATGCTGATTTATTATTATTAGTGAAAAAGTTTTTTTTTCCCCCTTGTTATGGATTTCTTTTTTGCTTTTCACTCACTTGAATGTTTCTGATCATCAAAGAAAGGAGAGAACGGCAAACAAGTTAGTTGTAGAAACATGATTTCATATATGTTTGCACTAAAGCAAGTAAAATCAGCCACGCCCAATGAGAAAACATAATTACCCTTTACTCCTAGTAACTGGTTGTGCCACTCTGATCTGTAAGAACAACCGTGAAGTGTTTGCAAACGTTTTTGCATCTCTGTGGAAGAATGTTTGGCCAAATCATCTTGGACCAACATTCGATCACTACTGAGAAGGTTTAGCATCTATTTTATGTTTGTTTTTGTTTTTTTTTTCTTTTTGGCTGTTGGCTCTCACTGATTTGCAGAAGTTCCAGCTTTGCAGCCCCTTCAGACTGATGTATACCAGCGACAGTGACTTTTTGTTTCGCATGCATTTATTTTTCTTCAGTGGGGTCATGACATGTCACTTCTTAAGATCTTACCTCCTATTTCCTGTTATCAAACAGGTTTTATTGAAGTGATTTCTTGATTGCACACGAATGACCTCCTACCTCCAACAGTCAGAATTTTAGGACGTTTTCTGTGGCGGACTGTATTGAGAACATTCCCTAATTTATAAAACATGTCAGGAATCATGTAGAGGTGGCTTGTGAAGCTTTCTAACTTTTCTTTAATCACAGTTAATTCATGATTTGAGAAGGGCAACAATGATATTTTTCTTCAGTCAAAATAATTTTCACTACCAAGTGAAAATAGCATCTACAAAAAGCATTTTTGAATTGTATCCGTTTTTAAAAATTTAAAAAAGGCGATTTTGAAAAAAAAAAAAAAAAGATAGAAAGGGGGGACATGTTTTTCCAGAGCACTGTATGTCTAACAACAATTTTAATTAACAATATTTTAATTAATACTAAAAATGTAATATGTTTAATATAAAAAAAATAATTGTACTCAATGTTTATTGTTTAAATGGTAAACAATTATAGTATGCAACACGACAACAGTTGTATCGCTGTTCATCAGGGTCATTTGGAGTTCAGGCTTTAAAGTTGACATTTCAAGCTGTGACATGTGACATTTATACTTTAATTTTTCTGTCAGTGTCATTTTGGTCATTGTGATACAAACAAAGAAATGATGAATGCAAAACACAAAGGCCGAGCTGCTGAAGATTTTGTTCAAATTTGAAATAATGCCGGACTGTTTTTTCACACTGTAATACTGGACCGTATTCTGGATGAGCCTGACAGGAAACCTCTGACACACACACTCAGACATAATGCAATCAATGAAATCTTATTAGATGTTTTTAACTTTGGCTTGGTGTGTGTGTGTGTGTGTGCTCTTGTGTACACAAACTTGACGTTTCCAGATCAGTCCCAGTCTGTTTTTATTACTTTCTCAGCATGTGGGGAAGGCTCTCTTTTTATTTTCAATCTTCATTCAGCTCTTTGAGTCTTTGTTCTGTCCTGTTATTAACTCGGATGAGCACCGGTCATCCTGACATATTGAGACCTCAGAAACAAGAGATTTCGGCTCTCCTTCACCAATAAATGCGGTGGAATTTTACTGCTGTCCAGATCATAATGAAATCTGTGGCCTCTTTGTTATGCAGCCCCGGCCATTGTTATGATCCGAGTTCCGAGAGAGATCCCTGAACTCTGGGCCAGGCCTTTATTGTCACAATATTATGTTAGAGGGCTAAGATATTAATTTTTACAACAATATTTATGTAATTTGAGCTGAACATTTAGATGAAAAGCAGATGTTTTACCTCCCTTCAATATACAGTACTTAAATCTTGAGTTTTCAGTGTAATCCGAACTGAAAGTACATATTTATCTGATTAGGTTCAGGGGTGAAATGTTTATTTAGATCATAAAGTAGGTGTACCCACATGCATACGACCGTTATTTTCACAGTACCATAAAATTGATTATGAATATCACAGTCTTCCTTTGTCATGACATTAGATTAAGAATATGATGTCTGGTGGACACTCATTTGCCATTTTATCGTTGAAGATTGTACTTATTAGAACGCTAGCAAATAGCCCACATTTAACTCACTCCTTTTTTGGCATCATGATGTTTCATGCACTCTCTATGAACTTTTAATAAGTTCTGGATAAAGTGTGGACATTAAACCCAATCGAAGTCCACCAAACTGATAGCATATATTATTGGCATCAAGAACTTGAATGCAATTGCACCTTGTATTTAATACCAAACATTGCATCAGAATAGTTGACCATTAAGAGTTTCAATGAGGTTGGCACAAAACATTAACAAATGGGCACAACATAATTGTTTCCATTCCAAGTGAAACATAATTAAACAAGTGTACTGCTGCTTGTCGTCACTTTTGAAAGATATGTTAAATTCCCAAGTTTCATCAATTTTTAGCAATCAGTAGTGCAAATAAATGCTCAAAGAAATTAGTATAATCACTTGTTACTGCATGTAAAGTTTCCAGGCTGCACATTCAAATAATAGTTTTATTTCAATAAATACTACATGAACGTTCTTAAATTCAGGATTTTTTTTTTCTTAAAAAATTAGTAGAATGTCCTTAAGAATTGGTTTGGTCATGTGCCATTAATTAAATGGATGATTTAATTGTCCATTTGATTGGCAAAAGAAACAATCATCAGAACTAATTAGCTGTTAACCTTTCAAAACTAAATCAATTTGTCAATTAAAAAAAAAAACAGTTGCCTTGAAATCATTTCAACATTTAGTAAAATAGTGTTAAAGGGTAAAAGGTCGAAAAATTTGATCATTGGGTAAGATTCAAACACAGATTCAAAGCCGGCGGGATCATGTTTAAAGCTAATTCAAAGAAAAATAACAATGACTATCCGGCCTGGGAACAACGAAATTTAAACATGAGCAACAGAAACAAAAAAAAACAAAAAAAAAAAAAACAAAGTACTTTATTGATTCCAAAAGGGAAGAAATGGAGAATAATCCTTTGTTAATGTAAAGCATTTTTGGATTGCTTACAAAAAATGTCTAGCAAAATTCTGATACAAGCCAGACTGAACCATCCCAACATTAACAGTCTTCCATTTTAAGCTCATGTGCAGATACCAAAATCATAAATGAAAAGCAGCTTCTAAGCTTTTTGATATTTCCCAAAAGGTGTCCTTTGTTGACTGGGTGAATGTGTGTTACTCGTAGCTATTTTTGTCATTTGATTTTCTTAAATACTGGTTTGGTTAGCATAACGTTCCAGAGCAGGAACAAAACAAAACAAATGAGAAAGAGCACTGTGATAACGTTTAACTTGATATGACATGTTATTGGCACAGTTTGCTCCATAGACAAAAGCTAATCTTTATCTGAATCAGAGTATCCATTTCTTGGAGCAATAGCAAACATTCCCGCTCAGAAGATCTGAACTCATTGTGGGCTTGAGGTTCCTGTTGGTAAGTTTGGAAATCCCCAGAATGTCAGAAGTGTGTGGCTGTTAAGCCAAACACTTTTAGGAAGTTTTGTCTCAGTTCCCTAGGATTTGGGACAATATTAGTCAGCAGCAGAAGTTTTTGTCACATTGTTTGTAATGCTGAGGCCATTACGGCGTCATATAAAATGACTGAAGAGGAAAAGCTGTAAAGTTCGCAAGCATGTGCATTTTGTTACTGGAAATATTCAGATTTGACATCATTTTGGAAGCTTGCCAGTTTTCTATTTGTTGAAACAAACAAACCAGTTTGGGTGCACTTTAAGCTTAATGAACCAATAGTTTTTCTGTGGGTTGGTTGTTAGTGTTAGTGTCATCTGGATGATTTGCACCTAATACTTTCAGATTAGGGCAGGTTAGGGCTATACAAAAAGAAAAAAAAAAGTATGTAGTTGTGATACTGTTACTGAATCTTGCAATGGCAATATTGTCAAGTTTTCTTTACTGTGCGATTCCCCATTTCAAAGGGATAGTCTCTACGATGAAACTTTTAACTGGATTTCACTCAAAGACCCTTCAATTTAGCTGCTCCATCTTTATTTTTGTATTATCACACCAAAAGCACCTGCTCTCTCTGATTGCTAGGAGATTGAGTCCACCTGGTTCTCATCACGACCAAACAGAGAAGCTGCAGAAAGGTGCAGCAGAGGGGAGTGGCTACCTGGCAGTTCGCATTTTGCATTGTGTTACTGGAAATATTCAGATTTTATGTCATTTTGGAAGCTTGCCAGTTTTTTATTTTTAGAAACAATTAAACCAGTATGGGTGCACCTTAAGCTCAATGAACCAACAGTTTTCCTGTGGGTTGGTTGTTCCCCTAACAGTTTCAGGTTAGGGCTATACAATTAAAATAAAAAAATAAAAAAATTTTAAAAAAGCATGTAGTTATGATACTGTTACTGAATCTTGCAATGGCAATGTCGATTCTGTTTAACAAACACCTGACTTTAACTTCTCATCCTTCTATTATATCTTTGGGATGCTGAATTTGCAACCATACTCCTTGAAATGAAATATTCCACCAAATATCACATTCAAGGAGTTCATTTTGATGTTATATTGCACACAGTCATAGAGATGGAAACATTATGCTTTACCAGCTCATTATCATAGAATCCACCGTGAAATTTACTGTTGTACCAAAAATTAAATAAATCTGAAGCAGAACTAGACCTTTTAACACCAAAAACTCACCAATAAGTTCATCAAGAACTTTCTAAACATTGAACATGGGCTCAGTCAAAGACCAGATTAAAGGGCGACTCTGACACAGTGGGAAGAGTATTCGTCTTGCAATCCAAATGTTGTGGTTCAATTCCAGATGTCGCATGTTGATGTGCCCCTGGGCAAGGTATTTGACTGCAAGTTGAATTGTGCTTATATAGACGATGTAGTGTGACTTTGTAAATGTGATTTTAATGGCCGTGATGACGAGAAAATGCTTCATAAATTCAGTCCATTATCTTGATCTCATTGAGATGCTGTGGCATGACTCGAAATGTGCTGTACATGCAAGAAATCCCTCAATAACCTGACAGCCTGTGTGGAGTGGGGGAAACCTTCCTCAGACTGATGTCTGAGAGACGAAGATGGCAACAAGAAGCCTCTCACCAAAATGTTATTCCAGCCAAGACCTGCTTGGGGTCCCGCCGTTACCTTTTAATGGACCTTTCTTATCCAGGCATAAAATAAATTAGATTAGGGATTGATGTGTGCACATTTGTTGATAAACAACTGAGGTGTCCTAAAAGGCTAAGTTATCCGTTTATGATTTATAGATTGAAAAATCTGGGAATTTGCTTTGTTCCAGCTTCTGTGCACTGTAAATCTGTAACAAAGTTCCAGACAACTGCAAAAACAGCTGAAACACTGAGTTCCTTTAAATAAAGGCTAAAACTTTGCAGTGTAGAGTTGCTTTTGAATGTTGACCAATATATATAATTTGTATTGATGATTTTGATGATGACTCTTGACAAAATGTGATATCTGTTACTCGTTTCTCAATTGGTGACCGTATGTTTTTATGATTTTGTTTTTGTGTGTGTGTGTGTGTGTGTGTGTGTGTGTGTGTGTGTGTGTTTATGTTTATGTTGTAAAGGACTTTGAACTGCCTTGTTGCTCAAATGTACAAATAAACGTGATTGATTAGCTGACAGATTGGCCTATCGGATGCGTTCAAGGAAAACTTGTCAAATTCCGATCTCTGATTAATTCCTGTAACTCTCGGGGAATGTTGTTTCATGGAATTCACAACTGCAATCTCCCATGTCTCCTCTCTGTTATTGCAAACAAAAATCCCCGTCTCTAATTGACCTGATTGATTAAATTCAGGTTTGGACAAGTAAAAAGGAGATGGGCAGATAGTGAGACGCCCCCTCACTGCTGCCACTAAAGGAGAAAACCCACAAAGCTAATTAAACAGTGCAGACTGGTTCATTTGCATGTTTTTGTAAGCATTAATTAAGATATGCAAAATATCCAGATGAGCAACACAGTATATCTAAGCGGCTTGCCAGAGCCCAGGTACAGGCAGGAAAATTGATTGAGGCCACGTCCTCCGCCGTCCCATCAATCTTGAGGCTGCCTGCGTCAGAGCGGCAGGGAGTGCAGCACGCGCAGGAATTTGTCTCTTTGACTTTGACACTTACATATGAATATATTTCATGTAGTGACACAGAGCAGACGCAGCTGAACCTCGTGTATGATGCAAGCAGACTGCAACACCTACATTGCATAGCACAACACGGATGAACGTGAGAGGATTATGTATGTACAGTGGTGAGGAGGTGTGACTCATGTACAGTAGATTCGTTCTCTTTGATTCGCTGTACAGAGAGGAGAATTCGACCCAGAAAACGTGCAAAAGAAAGAAGGCTTGGAACACGCTGCATAAGATGTCAGAACAATATTCAGCATCAGTCCAGATAAATCAGACTTGCTTTTTCTGTATATTGCTGTAATGAAAACTTAAGTTCTAATGCCTTCCATAGTTATAAATAAAGAAAAGCAAGATGTGCTCTACTAAGATGGAAACACCTTGCCTATTTAGATGAACACATCTTAGTAGGCAAGATGGACAAAGCAAGCTTCTGGGTATTTTATTAATGCACCAATCAGTCAGCTAGCAAGAAAAAGCGGCCAATTTTTTTATACAGCCCCTTCCTTGTTGGTTATTTTTTTTACTTTACACTGAAATGCTCCAGTTTTAGGTCTTTATTAAAACACCAAAAAATGTTTTCAAGGCACTTCATTTTTAAGATAATAAATTAAGGCAAAGTTTACACAAGTGAGTCGATATGTTTTTACAAGAGCTACACAGTATGTTACAAATCTGTTGGTATTCCAACATCCATTAAAATGCATCAACACAAAAGTTAGTTTAAAGTTAAGAGGAATGCAGGAAGCCCCTCCTGTTCACCGCTCTGTATTTGTGGATTCACCTATCCACCGATCTGTGTTTACTGATCTATAAGAAGTCTGATCTGCCTATTCCAACTTAGGCCGATATTATTTTTTTGTCTGAAATGTTGCTAAATATAGCAATAAAGTCATCGAGTTGGTAACAGTGGGGTGACTATTAACTGCAGACTTGACCTGGTGGGCAGGTCTGACAGTCAAACCAAGTCAGATTGGTGGATAAGATCAGCTTCACGTAAGAATCGGCTGATTGCTGATCTCTCAAAACGAAGGAAATCAGAGCCGATTTATCACTGCATCCCTGTTATTTACTCTTCTTCTGAAAGTATTCCTGCTGTGTTAATTAGATTTTTTTTTCGCCAACTGAGCCACCTTGTGTCTAGGAGAGTAAATACAGCCCTATTTAAGCTACAGCTTGCTTGCAGTGTGGCTAATTTTTGCTTTGCTGAAATTAAGCGTCTTTAATGACAGCTGTTCAGTAAGTCAAGACAGGCAAATCCATCAAAGCAGCAGAGCAGCTGTCAGAGGGCAGAAAAAAATACAACACAGGATAAACCCCCCCCCCAAAAAAAATCTCAATGTGAGGAAGGTGCTCAATAATTTAAACACAAATGCAGTGGAGGCAGGAGATCATACTACAAGCAAGGATACACAGTGAGGAAATGCACTTAGATCACTTCTCTTCCCTGCTGCATCTTCAGTAGGAGAATATAGGCTAAAAATCTGTTGGAAAGCTTCAATTTACAGTACAACGTCAGGAGTCAGTCTGGGCAGAAGGCATTGTTGAATGCCCTGGTGTGTTTTTAGGCTTAATGCATCCTGGCAATTGAGCACTAGAGCTGGTGACATTAAAATCCCTGAGCAGGAACAAGTGGGTATTGGATAACTAAATGGTGTTTAAGTATTTTGGCTTGTATTTTTTACTACACTGCTTCCACACATCTTTAAACAAAACAAAGCAAGAATCTTGTTTTTGTCACTACTTGATGAATAAAATTTAGGTAAAACCCATCTAAATGTCTTGTTCATTAAACACTAAACTGCCTTACCTTTCTTTTTGATTGCATTTAACAGCCTTTCACGCCTTCTCTAATACTCTAGCACTGATCACCTTTGATCCCCACAAGTGCTGTTAGAGTACCATGGAGAAAAACAGAGGCGAGCTGGTTAAGATCAGGCCTGGTGATGGATGGGGGATGAGGTCAATCCTGAGGGGGGATCCAGACTCTGGAAAAGACCTGTTGTTCTCTCTTAGCGCCTCTCTCTCCCTGAGAGTTTCTCCCTGCTGCGCTGCAGTCCTCTGATGACCTCATCTGCTCACGCACCGAGCTTTAGAAACCCATACACACACACACACACACACACACAAACGCACACCACATCCTGAGGAAAACACTGCTGGTGATTCCCTCTTAAAGGAGCTTCATAATGTTTAGATGTTAATCACTGAAATGAGGATGGCTGCGAAAAAAGAAATCACTCCTCAAGATGAGGGTCAACTGCTATTGTTTTTTGCTTAATAAACCCTCGACTTGGTTCATTTCTGCTATTGTATCTTAATGTTGTCGGAATGCGTGTTTTGCTCTACGGTATTTATTTTTGGTCTATATTAGAAGTAAATTGTGCTCCAGGGACTTTCTGTTCTTTTCATATTGTGCAATGTGGCGTTCGTTTAAGCTTTAATTTGCCATTAACAAAAGTGAGAAAATAAACATATTTTTCTTGTTCAGGGGCTGTCGCTCCATCCGTATTTTAATCATACCCAACTGATCTGAATTTAATCATGAATGGAATGTGAGATTTTATGATTCATAAATGATTTTCTGTTGGAATTAAAATGCAATTCAATCACGGTTGGATCACACTGAACAAATTTGCTGCTGAAATAAGTTTGTTCCTGCAGTGGGCCCAGGCTGTTACCGCTTATGAAAACGTGACTGCCGTTTCCACTTTCATTCTGAGGCTCGAACGAAAGCCAGAAAGGGAGATTGCTTAGTAGTCCGACCAAAATGGATGTCACACTGTTGTGCCTCACTTATACCGTGTGAAATTTGGTTGAGTTGGAGATTGATGTTTTTGGAAGAATTCGGTAACATCACTGCCATTAACTTATTGCTGTAGTGTTTTTTTTTCTCTGGTTTTTGGATCTTTTTTCAACACCTCTCCTTTTGAGTCATAGGTATACCAAAATTGATGAAATATTGATGTTTTTTTTTTTCGTAGAATTTGAAATATTTATCACACATTATTACTTTTTTTTACTTTCTAGGCTCAGTTAAATTAAGTTAATTTGTATAGTTCTATTTCTGAGCAAAAGCTTTCCATTCATATCTAAATACATAGAATTCAGCTTGTTCAAAATTTTATTCTATATACTTAAAATTAATCCAGTCCAATTATCCATTTATATATACACCAGTTCAGTCCAAATTCTGTTGATCAGAATTGGCATCAGGTTATCCACAATATCTAACAAGACAATTTTTATTGAGTCAATAACTATACAGCAAAACCTGGAGAATACTTCATATAGAAATGTTTAAAAAAAGACACAGCTAAACACCAAAGTAATGGACCATGAGTTCTTGACAAGTCAATGGCAGCAATACCTCCATTAATTGTTCGGTTCAATAAAGAAGCCACAACAAAACATAGAAGTAATAAGGTAGGTTTAAAAGAAAGAGACAGAAAAGACAAACAAATATAAGTATTAGGCAGCAGTATTTCCATCAGTGGCTCCATCCAGGAAAGAGGGACAACTAAACAGGCACTACACCAGCTGTATTTTCTATGGGCAAGAAATGCAAAGAGCAAACGGCAGTTGGTTTTATCCAAGAAACGGATACAACTGAACACAGAAATTCAGAAAACATAATGAGCAATACTTCAATTCCTTAAAAGTATCATAAACAATACATTTAAAATATAGGACTTTAGCCAATGGTTCCAGGAAGAAAACTTGGACACTTTAAAGATGCATGACAATGTATGCAGATGACTGAACGGTGTGTTAGCTTTCGTTTTTTTCCCCCAAAAAAAAAGATATAGAAATCAGCTTTAATCATCTCAAAACTATGAAAGCAAAAGCTTTGAATTTTACTGTTCTCAATTTTTACCTGTTGTCTCACTTAGATGAGCAAAAATCAAGTCTTGACTAGTTGGTCTTAAATAACAATTAGGTTTGATGAGAGACCCACAAATCACCCTTTGGACAAGCTCACAGCAGTTTGAATAACCTCATTGAAATCCTAATTTTCTTGCTTTTGTCGTTTGTTCATTCCCCTGCTGTCTTTCAATCTCTCCTGTTGTTGACCGTCCATCTCTCTCCCTCCCTTTTGCACCACTTTTAACATACATGTGGATTTGAAAGTGATTGACCGTTAATGGCAACTGGAAAAAAAAGTGGTTCGGTTCCTGCTGCTGCAGAATAGCTTCTTGAAAGCAAGGAATCCAGCAATCGCACACAAGCTGACAGGGCTGATTGGCGCCGCGGCTGTGAATACGCGCTCGAGCAGGACCCGTTCCTGCTACGGTTTGTGTTATATTAGGGTTAAGAGGAACCATTGGTGGCCAATCTGTGTGCCTCTGTGGAAATTTTGCATAAAGTTAAAACTTTTTGAAGTCGCACAGGTGGATGTCTTATTACTTCGCACTCTAACACATTGCTCCACAAATAAAAAAACATTTCGAGCAAGTTTGACTTCAGTGTGTACTCATGGTGCGTTAGTTTAGTGGTCGCTTAAAATAAACCAAATGCAGGTCTGTGTTTTTTTTTTTTTTGGTTAGATTTTGAAGAACTACTGTCTGTACCTTTATTTTTTTTTAGATTCTTTCGTAAGATTAAGAAGAAGCAGGTTCTTGTGGCAAAACCTTTATCAGTTGTGTTTTCAGGGTCCGTACACAGTATTGTAAAGCATAGAATACAATTTAATTATTTTCCAGGTCTGGACAAGCATGCAAAAAGAAAATTAACAAGTCTTTTTTTTTCTTTTTTTTCTTTCTCATTATCACTGGATTGTCTAAAAGTTGTCTGTATGTCCATCAATGTTTGCATTTATACCTAAAGATAAAGATGAAGGTCAGAACAGAAAGCTGTAAAAAAAGTGTAATTTTAATGTGGAAAATGTGTGGGAATCTGGTATTCACATGTGGACTGAGGAACCTTAGATTTGTGAATTATTTACTGCCAAATAAAAATGGAAAGTTAATTTTGCTAACAATTTTTGCACTGCTGCACTGCTTTCATCACAAAAAAGCATGGTATAAAGTCAAAAACAGCTTTTTCATCAAATATTATATGACCCAACAAGTAGCATCCTTTTGGTTCCTAGACCAATCAAAATGCTGGAAATGTTATATCAGCCAGCCAAGCAGAGACAATCCCTTATGTATCAATTGAAAAAAGAGGCCCTGCAGTTTGTCAACAATGCACATTTGTGTTTTAAGGCATTTTTTTTATATTTGCAAGGTTTGAGAAGAAGCAGGTCTGTGAAAATATTCTTGCGATGGACAATGAAATAGATGTGCTACAGTTATTTAAACAAAATCTTGAATTTTGAATAAACCGAACAGGGAAGTTGCCAACAGGCTTTTTGTTGGCTATAATTCCTCTTGTCTCTGATTGTTCTAGAATTGTGCTGATTGTGATGGAGTAGCTGTGTTACGTTACTTCTGATTTGTTCTTTTTGTAGACTTTTGTTTAATTGTTTCGGTTGAGGCATTGCTTGTTTGGCAGTTATTTTGTTAGATGCTGTGCAGCTTGAAGGATTCGTGCTTTACTTTTTTACTTCGGACAGTTGTTATTATGTGCATCCATGGCAACAAGCTGTGGATGTTGCCATTGGGAGCAATTGATTAGCATTTCAAAAGCACAAATGATGGGCTATAAAAAGGAGAGAGAGAAGGAGGAGGTTCAAATGACCTCTGCAACTGATAAAGGGCAAGGATCATATTTCCAAATCCATTGGCTCTCAGCCCGGCTTTCTAACAATATGGCCAAACAGAAATGTAAAGGAGTGGCAAAAGCAAATGAGGTGGATCAGCAGTTCTTGCTGGTAATGGTGTCATCCAGGTTTTGCCATTGTAGAATATCATAAACATTAAGCTGTTACATGTCATGAAATCATGAGACTGTCATTCAGCAGCAGTCTTCAGTCAGAGGTGTCATCAGATTGCTTGGAAGACTGAATGCTACAAGAGATCCATCCTGCCCACAACATCACCATCTCCAACAACTCTTTAAAGATATCACTTACGAGATTTAATTTTCTTTGGCATTAATTCATTATTTTTCAATTTGAATTGAATGAGTATAAGTACCAGTTAATTTTCAGGTACAAAACACCAAGTTTGAGAAAAAACAACCTATTAAATTAGATAGCAAACAATTGTAAAAGTTGAATTGGCTCAGCTATTATTAATACCTTGCAACAGATTTTTCTGAACACACTCAAGTTTCATGCAAACCTTGTAGCTGAGACAGAATACCAACATGATGAACCACAGAGAGATGGAACTGGAAAGAAAAGCAACCTTTAGAACACCAATAAATAAGATCAGACGAGAGAACTGAACTCGTGCAGTCTTAAGGTTTTGACTTCTGTCTCACTGACTTCTAAATTTTCGTTTTCTCCCTTGTCTTCTTCACCTGTTCTCCTTTTCTTTCTCTATTGCTTCTCTGTTTTGGCTCATGCTGCTATGGCAACCGCTGCTTTCTTTTTGTCATCCAAGTTGTAGGGCAGTTTTTAAGGTCCACCCCGAGATGAAACCACTCGTTTCATTCACACGTACTATCACAGGATTACAAACACCCACCATCACCTGCACTTCACCGTGTTCTCTCTGCATCGCTATTCTGACACACACTTCAGGTTTACTGATGGTTTGATTTGTTGCTCACCATTCTTTGATTGATTTTTTTTTTTTTTTCCACAGCGTTTACGTTTGTTTTTTTGTTTTGTTTTTTTACTTGCAGACACCAGAGAAGAATACCCCAAGTGCTGCTGGTTTAACTGACATTTAGAAAGAAGAGGACTGACGAAAAGAGAGGAAGAGAAGGACAGACCGTGTTTGGAGGAGGAGGTGGAAGATAAAATTGGAGACCCGCCCACTCTGGTGAAGCCCCTCCCCTTAGAGGAAGTGCAGTGAGTACCAACATTTTGTTTCTTTTCAAATGGCCCACTCGCTTACTTGTTAACCAATCTACTGATGGTGTTTGTTATTGAAGCTAAGATTTCATGATTACCAATCTACAGATGTGCGCATGTATTATGTGACATCATTAGGAAAGCAGCAGCAATCAAATGTAAATTCAGATGTTGGATGAAGTCTACATGCAACCCTTTTAAAAACTTGTATTCGTACAATTTATCCCAACTTAATCACATGGATAATTCCAGAAGAAAAAACTTAATGAATGTACATGTATATACAACGTTGTATCCGCATTACTTGGCTTTGCCACAGGGCTTTTTTGTTTTTGTTTTTTCTTATTAAAGCTGAGTTATTTCTTGATTACTTAAACTGAAAATGTATTTCTCATTCTTTCAGTATTATAAGTCTTCTTATCCTTGTGTGGTTATAAAGGCCACACTCTATGAGGCTGATTATTTTTCTAATTTTCAAAATGTAGAAATGTAATTTTTTTCTGCTCATTAACAACTGACATTCACATCTGTTGCACTGTAGATACTTGAATTGTTCTTGGAGACTGACTAATAGTTATAACTCAACACCTACATTGAAAGTAAATATACATACAAATCTATTTTAAAGTTATTTTCATTCAGTTGCAAGTTGTCATTTTCAGTCTTCATCTCAGTAACGAATCTCATTGCATCACATTGTGTGGTATTCAGATGAATACCACACAATGTGATATTCATAGACCAATACCTATTGAATTAAGATTTGCAGCTCACATGTCTTTATTTTATTTTATTGTTGGCAGTGTATCGAGATACACATAGTATTTGCACAGAGCAAGGATACCCAAGTCTACCGTTCAATTTTCAAAAAGTGAGGTCAGTGTGTTGTTACTTTAAATAGTGACGGTCATGTTTGCAAGTCTCAACATGGCCACATCTGGGATCATGGATGCCACAAACTGACACATCTCGACTCAACAACAACAAACAGGTGGTATGAAACCACTGAACCATTCTGAAGAGAAACTGAGTTCTTGTTTTTGTAAAGCCAGTTCAACTATAACTCTGTTTTAAAAAACAGACCAAATCATACTGGTTGGATGACTTTACTGTTTAACATGTTGCAGAGTACAGCAGGTGAATGATGTTGGCTAACAGAATGAGGTGGGATGTTTAACTGACTGAAAGGAGTGGCAGTTTTTGACATGGATGATGTGGCTCCCCACCCAGGGCATCCTGGATGGGGTGGCAACGACACACCTAAAAACAACAACAGCAAAAGGCCATTTGAGGTTTATGATCCATTTGTTCTGTTTGAGCCAACACAGAAAATGCATTTTTGATTTTATATTGGGACAAGTGTGACTTGAAGGGGAAGGATGTATGCCTTCATGCAAAGTCCTGTAATTTTACAGTAATTTTTTTTTTCCTGGATTCAAAAATGTTGCTTGTAACAAATAGTTGCTTGTTGTTATGTTGTTTTTTTATCATTGATATATTTAGTTGTTTAATTAGAATACAAGTAACACAAATGGGTGTGCATGTGTTATATTCTTTAGGATGAAAACAGACCTCAAAGAAAAAATAATCCTTGTTGGTTGATAACAGCCTGATCAGTGTAATTTTATAAAAAGTTAGAAATTTGACTTAAGCATATAATAATAAGAATAAAAAAAGCTTTATGAAAATGTTATTTATTGCTAGTTATTTTTAATAACTGATCTACTGAAATTAAATTTTTATTTTTTGCCATGTCCTCTAAATCTCCTGAACTTAAAGTAACCTTCTTCCAACCGGACGGAGGAAAGGGTGTAAAGGTTGTTATTTTCAAAGGTGACATTTCCGTACAGGTTGCTGAACTTTGGTAGAGAAGTGAATAAATGACATTTCGTCGGTCACCATTTGCCAGCAGGACTGGATTAGTTTAATGGGGACCTCACTGGAGGTGGAAACGAGGACATGTAACTGTTGTCTCTCAAAGAGATTGTTGGGTTGTTGCTGTAACCACTTAGTGGAAATTTTGCCATCTGAGCATATTGCTTGTTGCAACACTGGGAACTCTTTGCATTTATTATTCTGTTGAAAACCTACTATTTTATCTGTGTGAACAACTCAAGATTAATTCTTATGTGGAGCATAATGACAGTGTTAAAACATACAGCTGCCTTTGATAGAAGTCTCCGGGGAGATGATTGCATCGCTGTAGTGTAAGAGTGCGTTCTCCAATTGATGAATGTGTTGTGCTTGTGACTCAGAAGAGGCTTTCAGTTCCTCAAAAGCACTAGTAAACAGATACACAGTGAGGAAAAATGACAGACTTGACTTTGGGCTATGCACCTGCACCGTTTTAGGCTTCATTTATTATCCCAGCACTTATGTGAAGCACTGAGGAGCATTCTTGCTTTTTCTTAAAAATGCAAAGAATACGTCTCATCAGGCTGAACATTAATTTATTTAAAGTGAGAATTATTCTTCAAAATAGTATTTATCTTGTATTAAAAGTGAAAGATATTCAGTTTAGTTTTAATTTAGTGCCATTTTAAATAATTTTTGCATTTCTGATAAGAGGTGTTATGTGTGAAGAATTATTCACGTTTGTTCCAAAATTTTATTTTTAAATGCTCCCCAAAATGCTTTGTGTGTTTGAATAGGATTTTTATCTACTGTCTAGTGTTAATTATCAGCTTTAAAATAATTAAACAACTAGACTTATTTTGGAGCATATTTAATGGTGAAATAGTTTTTCTGACCTCGCAGCAAAGTCAACTAGCACTTGTATATGTTGAAGATTTTTACTTTATACTTGATAAGAAAATGGTTAGAGCCACATTAACAGAGTCAAGGCCTCAGGGTGTGTTTTATTAATTTCTTTACAATTCTAAAATCACTGCAGGAATTTAAATATTAAGAATACTTGACACTATGTGCCACTGATACTGCATAGCCATTTCTTGGAAGAAATTGGCTCTTTCTAGTTAAGCAAATAATCAGATTTATATTGTCATTTTGAATTGTTACAATATGACAATAGTTTAATTTGATAAATTATTCAAAACCAATCAGCAGGGTTAAGCACGCCCTCATTATATAAAAAATAATAATTTTAACTGTTTTCTGGCTGTAGTTGGCATGGTAGCAGAATTTAAACATCACTCAGTTACTGCAGCACATCTGCCAGAAAAAGCCAACAATCTGAGGCAATGTGAATGAGTCAGTTTGTATTGAATTTTGAGTATCTCTGAATAATTAATTACTCACTTTTATTGCAATATTGATACTTTTGACAACCCTAATCGGGATAAAACTCACCACCTGTGTACAGTAAGGTTACTGTCCTCCACGTCTTGCATTGACTGATTTGTTTAACCACTTTTGGAGATTTTAGAATCTCCTCAATGTCGCATCAAACCTGAGTGAACATCATAAACAAAGTAGATGGGATTATTGAGTTTTTTTTATAGCATAGTAAACAAAAAGCGTGTGATCACAAGTCCTTTATTCTTGTTGACGTTGGGGTGCAGTACTTCAACAATGGCCAGTTTAAATGAAGGCTACATTAGACACTTTTACAGCTTGCTTTTCATCTTTCTTTGAAGGTAGGAGTAAAAGCAGATCAGTTCATAAACTATCAATCCCAAACTCGGCCGTTTTTGCATAGATGTTGGCTTTGAATGGCAGACATTCAAACACCATCCAAGTACAAGACAAAAACCTCTTTTGTAAAACAAAAACAAAACAGCAGGTCTGGACTCTAACAGGAGGATGAAAAGCAACAGTGGCCACATTTTAAATGAAAGCGTGATGACTGTTAAAGCGAGTTGGAGTCAGTCCCAGTGATGTGTTCAGAGTCCCGATCTGCAGCAATACGAATGAGTCAGTCAGGGGAGATTCTGATGAGACGAGATGAGCTCCAGATCCTCAGCAATGTCAAGGTAGAGAAAAAAGGCGGAGGAAGTATTCAAATTTACTGTTTAAATATATATTTTCATACGTAGTCACTTCATAATATTTCAATCTGTAGGAACAGGGAGTCGTTTTGCTTGAAAGAACCCATTTTGAGAGGTTTTTGACCTGCTTTTACAGAAATCATCAGAGTAACACAGCAGTATCACATTTCTGGGTTCGCTTTGTCCCTTTGGTGTCCTTTAGTGATTTGAAAAGTAGCACCTGAAGACTTAAAGAGTAGATTCTGGCACAATTTAAAGCTTTAACCTTAAGAGGTATTTATTTGTTTGGAGTCTATTCCTCCCTCTGGATCATTTTAGTGTTTAATTTGCCTCCCCCCTTGCTACTCAGCTTTAATTTGTTGAATATAAGAAACCTTAAAAAAATAAAATAAAAAAAAAAGACGTGGAAATCTTGCCTTTTAAAGGCAGTGGAAAAGAAGAAAAATAAAAGCAAATAGAGGGTGAGTTCTGATGAGGGGTGAGGAATAATACCTGGATGGCTGAAGGCTTTTTCGGATGAGTACCTTTTCCCACTAAGAGTGGCTCAGAGGAAAAAGTCAGAGGGTCACTTTGAAAGACATGACATTTAATTTCCAAAATTCAAAACTCTTCCCCTCTTTTCTGCAGAGTGGCCTTCTGGTGTTAAAATGTGAGAAAGAGTTGGTTTTTAGAAGAGGAGGAAGAGGGAAGGACACATTAAAGTGCAAAGTGTCGAATGATCTGGCAGCAGAGAGCACAAATGAGTAGAATGAAAGAAGAGGAGAGATGTGATCCTTGAGGAAAATAAAAGAGCAAAAGAGAAGTGACACGTACTTCAAACTGGAAGTGAAGTCAGACTCAGGATGGCTTTAGGAAAGAGGAGAATCTGAGATGGATTTTCAGTCAGAAGTATATGAGCGGTTTCTCCCTTCTGCAGGAACAGCACGTTCTGTTCAGCAGGTTTAAACATGGCAGCGTCCGCAGCCTGTAGTGCCCCCGCGGCACTCAACTTAACTTTGTTGTCCGTGCTTCTAGACAGGCTGGCTGCTGCACAACATGGTTGTGTAATTTGGGACGGTACACATTTTGGGAGACTTTTCAACAAACCTTGTTGAGGCTCTATTGCTTGAGATAAAAGTTCAGTCGCCACATCTGGAGCCGGCATGGAGGTCCTTGTGGGTCTTAGATTTGTGCAGTGTGTCATACTCATGAAATGATCAGTTTTACACAGTAAAAACTTCAGGATGATGATTATAGTGAAGAAAACATTCTAAATTCAGACTGTCAAAGTGAATATTTTCCTTTCCATGTTCATAATTTAAATTATTTATCCATCGAGACAGGTTTGCATCTGAATATATGACGGACTTTTTCTTTTAAATGTAAATTTCTCAAAATTGTTTAGACATGCAGGGTTTTTCACAAAGGTTCACAGCCTCCTCCATATTATTGGCATAACCGGTAAAGATGTGTAATAAACCTTGGAGCTGGAGTACGACAATTGCTCATGCTAGTACATTTCAGTAAGGCAAAGACCGCACAATAAGAATTGAATTATCTTTAATAAATTACAAGTTCTGCATGTATTGGCACCCTAAGAATTTCTTTTTTTCAATTTATTCTATAAGATACTACTTTAAGGTGATCAGAATGTCTAAAAGTGATCCTCGACTTTCTTAGCCACTCTATAAAACAGGTAAAAGAAGAGAACATACCAGCTGCATAACATAAGAACATTTTTTTGCCAACTTCACTTGCGAAAGTCTTCTGAATTTGCATCCCAGACTCATTTCTGTGTTACACCCTCAACATGACGATACAACAAAGCTACAGACCCCCGAATCTTACAGATCTCCTCTAAGAAGAAGGGAGATTTATTTGCTGCATAGTATTAGGGTAAAAAGTGCTTCCTCAATTGAAAAGGGTTAGAGTTACAAGGCTTGTCTGAGTAGTAACAGTATGGTTTTTGATACAGAACAAATGTGAATACATCGAGAGGGCAGAAAATAAGTCTCTGTGATTCTGAGATGTTTATAACATTATTTTCTGATCACTATTTGGAACTAGTACCGGTAATTGTTTCCTAATAGATATTGATTAGATTAGCCACAAAACCAGATCTAAAAATCTAAGTGCTTAAACTACTATGATGATTACCGTCTAATTTTTGCATTTGTAAACTAGCACCACCACAAAGTACAGCTGGGACCGATGGGAATATTTTGCTTGCATTCGGTCTTTGGTGTTCCAACTGAAAGAGCAAGATTGCCATCCCCACAGGCGTGCTGCTAACATGGCTGAAAACCCCAAGATGGTGAAACGAAGGGGCAGCCCATCAATTAACTTGTCAGATTCAAAGCCACTAAAGTCACTTGTTTTCAACACGCAGTGAAACACCAAGGGTTGGCGGAAGTGGATCCAGACCAAACACCAAAACACATGACATGTTGTAACTGCAGAGCCACTAAAAATATCAGTGAGCACTGAAAGGTCTTCTGAGATTAAACATAAGTTCCTGAGCCCCTAATCAACAATTTCTGCATCCGAATGTTCCAGCTGACCAGCAGAATGAATCATAATCAGTAGTCTTTGGGTTTATCCATCCAGAAAACCGAGCCAACTGAAGCCAACATTTACCATTGCTTGGCTGCCATCCAGTTCTTTCTTTTTGAGCTCCCTCCTAAGCTGCAGCCAGCACGAAGACCATTGCCAGCCCTGCTGGGCGCTCAGAAAGGTTTGTTTGCTTAGCTGAATAGGCTCTCTGAAGCTCAAGCGATGGAGCTCTGTGCTAATACTGCAAGGGTGATGGATGGAGTTTGCACTCAGGTCATCTGGGCAAAGAATATTTGCATCAAAGGTGTTATGAAGCACCTCTCCTGAAAAAATCCACCAAATGGCACAATGTTTGGGCTGCAGAAACACCTCTGCACCTGTTATTTATTTATTTATTTTTATTCAGAGTTTGACTTTGTTGCTTTATGCTAAGTTACATTTCCCAAGTGTCATTAATAAGTATCAGAATTGTCAACATTATTTACAGTTAATACCTGACTAGAAATCACACTTTTTTTCATTATTCGATTGGTCTCACAAGTTATAGTCAGTTGTGACTTCTATGTATTTTTTTTGCTCTATGTGACGCATTGTTTTCACTGACACGTTAAATATTTATTCAAACTGGTGGATATGAACCAAGAATTAAACATTACCATTTGTAGCCATGAAGAAAGCTAAAATCACAGGCTGAGTGCTAGACGGCCAGAACTGAAGGAACAAATCCACAGACGATCTGTGATCTGTGCTACCTCGTAAGATTTTCTTACCATACCGCATCTAGATAACGATACCTATCTGTCGGTGCCACCTTCTGAAACTGCTGGAACAGTCACATCTCCATGCTCTAGTAGTGACTAAGGAGATGACTATAAATGACTTTAGAGGGAGACCTCTTGGTGTTACCGTTTCTTGCAATGCAACCGCCTCTCTATCATCCTTTATTTACACTGCATGCGTCTCCGCTCCACTGCGCTCTTTGCTGATGGAGCACAGACATTCCAGACCACCCTGATTTAGAGTGCAGATCAGCCTCCAGCAGACTTCCAAGCCAAAGTCAAGAGTTTTCGTGAGTTTGCTGAAAAGCAATTAAATAATATATCATTTGACAGTTTCTAAATACTTACTGTCTGAAAAAATATGGTACTGTGCTGGAGTCAAATTTAACCAGTCACACTCACATATGTACACTTGTGATTATGTTTGTTCACATGAATTTATACTCACATGTCTCATGTGGATCTATTGGTGTCTTTAATAAAGATGATCCGCTGGTAACTTGCAGTTAAGTGCCTTGCCCAGGTGCCCATCAATGTATGACAGAGAAGGAAGCAAGAATGAAACCTGCAGCTTTCCAATTCCAGGGCTTCTCTTTTTATTACACATTCGCATTGTGATTGATGATCACTTTAATTATGCTCTGGATCAAAGCTGTACATCACATTTTTTTATTTCACTAACAGGAGATCTAAATGTATGAAAACACTGAAAACACTGCTGCATTTTTTGGTATTAAGTGTAGAAAACAAAGGCTGCACAATTAACGCTGTGCCCTAATGCTGTGTCACTGTCTGATCATGATGTTGTTCGTCGAACCGCCATCTGTTGCCTTCAGATGTTGCGCTCTCGTTTGAAAATCTGAGCGCTAGGCCCCGCTTCAGGGAGCGATCGAGAATCCCAGTCGATTTTTTTGGGACTGGGAGGAGCGGTGCGGCGCTGGTGGGATCTCCGCAACCACTGCTGGAGGTATGTGCTACGTGGGAGAGAATGACTCACCCCTAAAAATCCACACACACCTGTGGAGGAGGTGTGTGTGGGCAGGCAATGTGGCCAGGCAGATTGTTGCTCGCCTTTTTCTCTGAGTTGGTGTGTGAAACGTTGACCTTGCTGCCGCTGCTGAACTGGGCCATCGAAACTCCGTTCTTTAAATCTTCTCTCTTTATTTTTTTTGTGTGTGTATTTGTGGGTTTTCCTAAATAACACCTGTACAGAAGACTTTTCGTATTCTGGCTGCAGCAGGAGAATTTTTTTTCTTTTTGACATTTTACTTATTGATGTGATGATTTTGAGAGATTTCAGCTCCTCCGCTATGGGTGCTACACGTTCTGTCTTTAATTTTAACACTGTATGTTTTTTTTTCTTTTGTTTTTTCTTTTTTTTCTTTTTCTTATCTCCTTGTTAGAAAAGACTTGTGTGTTCACTTGAGAACAATTCTCAGTTCAGATTTTTTTTATTTTTTCTTGGATCAGTTTTAAGTTCATTTCAACTCAGGAAATTATGTAAAAATAAGCATTAAAAAAATGTAGAAACTTATTGACTTTAATCAGAAAATTATAAGACATGAAGATAGTTTGATCTAAAACATCCCACAGTAGTTCAGGTCATTGTCCTACCAAATTTGGACCTCTGTCTGAGGCTCAGGTCTTTTTCAGCTTCTAACGGGTTTTCTTTCAGGATCTATATTTAGATTCATAGTTTTAAATCAATAGTTGATCAGCTTTCGTAATTAATGGGGATGTAAAGTGGTCATGAAGATATTGGGATACTAAATTAAGATATGACCTTATTTTATTTTAAAAAATCAACTCTAAATACAAAGTCAGTTTTATTGATCTTGTAAAAACTAAAAGACAAATGCTTTTAGCTACACTTTTTATGTGAATTATTAAGGTAATTAAATACAAAGTGTGACAATATATAGTCACAATACACAAAAATAAATCAGTATGCGACCCATTTTGTATAAAAAAAAGACCTATTTTATCTCTGCTTGCATCTTCAGATTTGATGGAAAGTCGAGCGCCATTCCAGTTTCTTGACTTTTGAGCACAGGTTTCCTTCCTGGATCACCCTGAATTTTACTCAATCACTCCTTCTACTATGGCCATCCTGTTATAACCTGCTGCAAAGAAAATGTCCCCACAGCATAATGCTGCCACCACCATGTTTCAAGCCATGTTTTTTTCAGACTGATGTGTAACAAAATTCTGACCCCATCTGAGCAGAACCCCTTCTTCTAACTGTTTCTGCCTGGCTTAAACAGTTTGCCTCTAATACAGGAAGAAAAGCTTCACTGCAGAACAAGGGAGAATAAAATTACATAGTTTTTTTAAATGTAACGAAGTAAGAAAATCCAGTAGTTTTCTAATTTTTCTGCATGGTCTACTTTCTCCTACACGCTTTTGATTTAAGTTGGTCATTTAGCACCTCGGAGAACTTGCCATCTGTGTATTTAGGTTGCGTTGGTGTCCTGAGCTTCTTCCTGTGATCATAGATCACGATCATGATGTTAAGATCAGGCCTCTGTGGGGGTCAGACCATCTGTTGCTAAACTCTTTGTAGTAGTTGAAGATGTAGCTCTTTGATTCTTCAGGGCGTCATCTTCCTGCCCTAGAATAAATCTGAAAGCAGACCGATCTTTTTGAGAACGACCGCATAGCGCAAGATACAGTATAAACAGAAGCTTAATTTAAGTTTCTTTTTTTATGTATTTATTCTTTTCTTTTTTTAGCTCTCTGGATGTTTTAAGTAATAAAATATAAAGAGGTCAGGATTTAAACTGCATGAAGATGTTCTTTCCATCCAGACTCCCCCCTCCTACGTCCAGCTGCAGCAGCGGCGGCTCAGTAACTCTGGAGTTCATTCAGCACCATATAATTGAGGCCATGATGAAGTCAAGTGTTTTTTAGAGTAATGAGCGCAGTCTGGAAAGGTAGAGCTGCCTCACAGCTTCTCTCAAATCATCCATCCATGCACACACCCATCCATCCGCAACACATTTGTTCAATTTAGTTAAGTGCCACTCAAGACATATTCCTTAAAAACAAAGATAAAAACTAATCTCCAAGTAGTTTTTTTCTTGCTTTTTTTTTAAGGGCTGGATGTGTCAGTAACGTACAAATTTACAACACTTTTAAAGACACAAGAAATAAGAGATTTTTTTTCAAAATAGTAACTAATCCAATTATAGCCAGAGGAAATGTGTTTGGGGTGTTAAGAATGAAGAAGAGAAATGGGAGAAGAAAGCACTAAAACGAGCAGAATTTACTAATATTCAGCAAAGCACTCCATTATGGGATGAGCTGTTTTTGAGTGAAACTTTAGCAACAATTCGAAATGATGTTCAATTATTTCCTGAGTGAGCAGACGTTGGAACGAAGAGAAATTCTCAAGGACCCGAGTTTGGTTGGAGAAATTAGAAAATCCAGTGAAGCGATAAATAATTTTATTTTGCGGATGGTTTTTGAAAAAGTCTCCAAAAACTTTTTCAAGGCCATCAGGATTTTGCTCTCCAATACATTTTTCCCCAACAAAAATACTTTTTTCCCCTCCTGGAGTTTGAGAGATATTCAAAAGGCCTGAAGAGCCGGGTGAAAAGATGCGATGAGAATCAAGGATGCTTCGTTGTGAAGTCTTACTCACACTGGAATTTGATATTCAGAATAACTTATTTTTTATTCTCCTTGACATTGACCAGTTCAATTTTAAAACCACTTTTCTAAAGGTGCAGTAATAATTCACTTGAGTGCTGATTCATCTAATGAAGTATCTGGTTTTTCTTAATCGAAAAAAAGACTTTTAAAGGTGGATTTTTTTTTCTTCTTCTTTTATTTGTACTTTAGGGACATTTAATGCTGTTCATGTCATTCAACAGACCACGGCTGAATGACTGTTATTCCAAAATACCTTAGATTTAGTGGTTTAGCTGTTTAAATGTATACATACAAATTCAGTTCTTATGCTAAGAGCTATCTCGAGACAGTAGAACATTACCTCGATTGTGAAAGATTTGTAATTGATGCTGGTCACTTGTAATGTTGCAGCAGTTTCACAGCCAGTTCAGAGGAACTCTCTAAGTCTGTTTATCCAAAACGGTTTAAGCTCCATGAAATGACAACCACCCTGAATGAAAAAAGGCACGCTTTATGTAGCCTATGAGGCAAACCCTGGGGCAAGGGTTCAAAGGACCTGCTGGAGTTTGTAGGGGTTAACTCAGAAAGCTCTAGGCTGTTTTGTTTTTGTATTTACTCTTAAAACAACAACCAGAGATTTGCTGAATGCCATCTGTAAAACTATGAGACCAAAATGATTAACCTTGGGACTGCTAGGTGGGTTCTTCAGTATCCCGGAGACTTTCCCTTTGGATATAGATCTTACTTAGATCTGAAAAATTTAACTGCTGTTGTTAATTCTGCTCTATACAGTCCCTCCAGGATTTCACTATTGTTTTTACTTTTTGTTTACAAAATTGCTTTTTTTTTTTTGGTGCTGCTTAAGAAATCTTTGCCAGAAATTTTGCAATATTTTTTTTAATCTCCATTGAACTTCTTCCAAAATCTACATGATGAGACAAAAAACAGATAGATTTCACAAAAATATATTTATCCTTTAAATAACTTAAATAGTTCAATTATTGTTACTTGCCACATTGATAATGTATTATAACTTGATATAAAGTAAGGCTGAGGCAGCGGTGAAGTAGAAGCATGAGCCACTGCCTCTTTCAGGTGGGAGTTTGCAGTTGCTTGTGCCTAATATGTTTGACCATTTTTGTGGAAAATTAGCATTAAACTCACAATCATGCATTAGTGCGATAAAAAGTTCTGGTGATTTTGTGTGAATTTTCACAATTGCAGAATCACAGAAAACTGAAGCAATTTGAGTTGGTTTATCATATAAAAGCCCAACAAAACATGGAAGCTGATGGTTTTAACATGGCAAACTGTGCCAAATATAGATGGGTAGGAATAATTTTTACAAGGAAAGCACTGCAACCGTATTTGCTGCAGTTGTGGTAAAACAGACAATCATTTTCTCCAGCCTCCAAAAGAAAGAAAAAAAGCTGTAAGTGCTTCATTTTTATCACCTTAACATTCACTCTTATTTGCTGCTGGACTGTGGCAGAGCCATGTTGAGACAGACTTTTAGGTTAACAGAGGTTATTTACCGTTGTCAACACAAATGTAAATGTAGGCCTCTGCTTGCCTTTATCCGGATTTCTCTACAAAAGAGCCAAATTATTGGTGGTGTGACATTTTCCATAATTCCTGCTGATATTTGTTTTGTGGCTGCAAGTAGACCTTGATGTTTGCAGGGTGAGTGTGGGTCACATGTCAAAGCAGTATACGCATTTGTATGGCAGGTATGAACTCATATCAAGGCATTAAAAGCTCCAACTGAAAGCCGGAAAAATAACAATAAGTATGAATAAAAAATGAGTCGTTTTGTGCTCAGGTGCATTCCTAAAGACCAGCGAGTGTTTGCTTTCACAAAGCCAGGTTCTTTTTTATTTTTTATTTTTACTTTTTTCCCCGGCTCTTCAAAGGTGGTCCTCAGTGATCTCAAACGGTCCCACCAGTTCAGGCCAATTGGAGATGGCCTGCTGGGAAATGTCTAAAATTGCTATTCCAAATTTACAAGGTGGAGCGTTGCCACTGTTAGACAGTTTAGGGAGAGCCGCGGTGCGTAAACCGTTTTAGTTCGTCCCCTGCTGTGATGCAATCTGTTACGAGCATCAGTCAAATCACCCTCTCTGTTAGAGGATAAGAAAACACAGCCATCAGCCAACTCAGTAAACTCTGTAAATATTATGAAGGATTCCCCAACCTGCATTTCCGCTGTAGATGAAGATGGAGCTTTTTCTTAGGAGGACTGAAGCAGTCGGGGAGCTTTTATAGACATCTTAAAAGTGTGTGTGTGTGTGTGTGTGTGTGTGTGTGTATATATATATATATATATATATATATATATATATATATATATATATATATAAAGGATACATAGAACTCAAGGGTTACAAATTATAGCAAAACAAAAAAAGAGAACAGTTTGTGTATGCAAAATGATATCTGGAGAGTTAAATAGATTGTAAGATTATCTTTACCATTCATCTTTCTAATTTGGATTTAACAAGATAGAATAGCAAAAATAAAACGTAAAGGCTGACTTAAGCCTAGTAATAGTTTCTGCATGCTAATTGCACAGAATTATTAACACAAGTACGACAATCTGATTGTAGATGTTTAATTAGCAGAGCCATCTGCTGAGGTAGCAAGGCTGCACTTGGCTTCCGCTCATTGCTTTGCACCTGCAGTTTAAAACGGCATTTTCATTATAAGACTGACAGGCGGCGCTCCTTTACGTTACATATGATGACTGTGCATTGGGAAAGTTTTCAAATGGCTCATTTTTCTATCTTGTAAGCAAGATAGATGGCCTTGATGGACTTTCTTTTGAATGGTTTCTGTCATGTCCCATGCTGCAGTCCTGCTCACAGTCCCTGCCGTTCATACTGATTGCTCTCACCTGTGCTGCTGCCCAGGTAACCACCTGCTCATCTGTCTTGGAGCACTCCTGTTCCATATTCTCATTTCTAATTATGTCCCCGACACAATCAGACTTCAATATGACTTCTGACCACCACCTCTGTTGCTACCCATCAGTGCTGTGAGTGATTTTGGCTCTGAATCTTGCTTCCTGTTCTTGGCCACTGATTATTCTGGACCTGTTCTGCCTCCTCTGCTTGCCGTCAAAAACGGTTGTATTTTTGGTATCTGTGACATCTTAGTTTGCGGTGTTAAGCACATAGAGTCATCTCTGCATATTCCTGTGGGTGAAACAATCCCCGGTAAACAGATAACCTCAGTTCCCTTGGAGTGTATTCTTCAAGGATGCTAGTATGCTGAGGTACAAATCTCAGAGGAGTTTCAACCATCTCTTATCAGGCAAAGCCATACTTTCTGTTTCTGCCACATACAGCAGACTGCAGAGTTTGACCAGAAACCAGAACCAGAGGAGAAGCTGCCATTCATCTTGCACATTTCTATCTTGGTAAAGGAAAAAAAAAAAACATCCTTTAACTGTTTCTGGGTTGTAGTCTTAGATTTGTGTCCAGTTTGTGCTTCAATTATTATATCTTCTGCCAGCTAACTAGCTATGCTACGCAGAGACAAAAGGTTTAGAAATAAATGTCTCTGCATCATTCAGCAAATACAAAAGAATCAAAAAATCTTATAATTACTGCAAAAATGGAAGCAGAGTTAATATGGTTTAGATGAAAGATTTCATGCAAATGTCTGACATAATTGTGTTTGGCTTCCTCTCTTCATATATACAGGAGCAGTATAAGCCTGGCAATATTACACAATGCACATTGACATTTAACGGCATTAACAGCCACCTGTTTGCAGGTTGGTTTCGTTTAAATGCTAAATGTTTAGATGCAATTATAATAAAAACCGGACCAGAGATGAGGAGGATAATGGATGTTATAGCTTCTGCAGTAGCGCTAAAACTGTTTCCACTGTGCATATGATTATATATTAATGTATTGTTGGAGTTAGAAGTAATAAAATAGGCAGTTATATGCGTTCTTAATGAGGTTTTCAGGTATTTATGGATGTTAGCTGAGTGACTATGGTCCCTAACTCCCATGAATACCAGAGGTCCACTGTATTGGTATTTGGAATATGCATAAATTTGATGTATTTTTATTTTCCAAAGAATCACACTAGAACAGGAACCATGGTGAAGCCATAAAAGCAGATTGATTTTCATTTTTCTCAAGGTTTTAGTTCAGGGTTTCTGGCTTTTACTCTGTCCAGGACGCCAAAATGTATGTCTGGATACTTAAAGAGAGGTGATCTAACATGACAAATGGGAGGAATTGTGCTTTATATACTACATAGTCATCTCTCCACTGTCGCTTTGTGGAGAATTTGGTCCGTGCTAATGCTTTTTGAAGTGAAAAGGTCTTTTTAAAACAGTTAAATCATGCTTTCATGAAGCCTCCAAGGTCTCACTTAGAGACTGAGGATGAGAGTTCAGAGTGAAAAAGAGTTAAAGGTGTTTGAGCTTTTGAAGAAATAGGGAGGAAGGATACTAATGGAAGAGCTTCTGCGTAGCTCTTTCTTTTTCTTTTTTTTTTTTAGTACCATGGTATTCCAAACAATCCCCTGATGATAGAGGTGTAACAGAGTAGGAAGAAACAGAAAAGGCAGTGCAGCCAAGGAAATTAGTCTTTTATCAGCACAACTCTGTGTTGCTGATACATCTTATAAGAACTGTGTCTTTTCCTGTTGAGTCAGTTTCTCTGTTTACCGCCTCTTTGTGCTTCTTTAAAGTACGTTTTATTTGATTTATTTTTGTTTCTATAGAAAAAAGGCACAGTGAATCTCCAGCTGTACTAATTTATGTTGTCTTTCTTTCCTTCTTAACTATATTTCTTAGAGTTTATTCGGCATTACTGATGGACGAATATTCCAACATAAAATAAATCTCCTCAAGGGTTTAACCAACACAACAGACCAGACCTGGACCATGTGTTTGTGTGTATGCCTGAAGGCAAAATCCAGCCTGAACGCTGTTACACAACTTCTGGCAGCAGGCCTTGTTTGTTTGGGCTCTTTGAGCTGTTTAATATATACGCTATTCTTCCTGTGGATAATCTGTGTAACATATTTGATTTTTGGAGGTGTATGTTGAACTGGAGTCTGCTGGTTTTTACAGAAAAATGGACTTCCAAAGCATGAATTCATGTTTGTTTTAATTCTTAGTTAGCAATCTGTTTTTTGATTTTTGTTTTTTGTCTTGGTACAGGATTCCTGTGCTCCTCAAACCAGACGAAAAACATAAATTGACATCTGTCACTTCCTAAAAGGAACTTAAGTCTTCTGGAGAGACAATCTCAAACCTTATGTTCAAAGGTTCATAATTCTTTTCTAGATGAGGTTAAGGCCACAGTTTTCAACGGTAAAATATTGTGACCAAATTAAAGTAAAATAATAATTGGCCAGCGAAGAAACTATTCACCCAAAGATGAAATTTTGTGATTAATTTAACATATTTACAAAAAAAATAAAAATAAAATGTGGTAAAACACATATTTTACCACATAAAATATGTGGTAAACTGTAAAAAATTACAGTTTGCAAAAACTGTAATTTAGTTTTTTGAAACTGATATAAATTTACAATACCAAAACTCAGATATTTTCTGATATTGTAGTCAGACATTTGCAGGACAAGAACTCTTTTTTTACAAGCTATTTGTGACAAAAAAAGTGCCAGGAATCCATACAATTTGAGTGCCACTTTGGGGATGCACATGTGGATATATTTTCAAAGTGTAGAGGTACATTCAGGCTCCTATCCTATATCAAAGTTACATTTCAAGTTTCTTTCTTGAAAAATTGTTAAATTAGTCTGTTTTTTGGCAAAAAATTTATTCCCGGATGGCCAATTATTATTTTTCTATCATGTATAATGGCCGTAACACACTTTCATACAGAACAACTGGTGATTAGCAATTCCCTTTTTATTTAATTTGCTTCTAACATGAAAGCAAGGAAATGACACTTTGTTCTTGCAATTGTTTGTCTGTGACTTTAAACCATATTTTTAAAAGTAAAACATAATGAGCGCTCTAATTTAGCAAGAAGCTTGATTAAACAAGATATGTTTAATCTTTAAGCAAATAAAAGGGCGTTTCTTGGCCAATGTTGATTTTGTTTTCTCTGTTTCCATAGGCCTTGTTGATATTGGCTTATGTAATTGCAGTTTACGTTAATCGTGTCAACAAGAGTAACACTGCTTCATGAATTACTAGTATTGGTGAAACTCCACTGAAATGTGTTACCAAGTTAATTGGTCCTGATGCTTAGTTGGGACTCAAATAAGGAATAAAATTTTACGTACAGAATATGTTCCATGTGAAAATCCAAAACTAATCACTCGATCTCACACAGTATTTCAGTTGCCACCAACATGGTTAATTTTTAAGTTTTAAACTGTACAGCAACATTTGAGAACTAAAAATATGTTGGATGCTTAAAAAGCCCGCTCATACAGTCTGGTTGTATAAGTTGCTTATGTAACATGTTACTTTCTTGGAGCAGCTTCTGCTGCTGTAAGTTACAATACTGAGAAAAAAGAGAGCTTTACACTGGCCCTACATCTGTGGAGCATTACACTTGCTGATGATGAGACCCAAGCTTTTTTTTTTTTTTTTTTTCCCCTCAGTAACAACATCCTGATTTTCTCCAAGTAATTCTTCCCTGGGGAGCTGTGAAGACTCAAAGCTGAGCAGA
Organism: Poecilia formosa; assembly: GCF_000485575.1. NCBI lineage: Eukaryota > Metazoa > Chordata > Actinopteri > Cyprinodontiformes > Poeciliidae > Poecilia > Poecilia formosa. Next base: position 572,834 of record NW_006800174.1, read on the forward strand.
AATACACTGTACAGAAACTTTGATATCTCCCTAAGCACTTCCCCTTGGATTCATCCTTTATTTTTCAATTGTTTTGCTAATGGTTTGTCAGGGGGTTGTGGTAATAATTTAACAGATCTTCATTTACCCTGTAATAAGACTCCATTATCAATAGGCCCAACGGCCCCCAGTTGTGCACCTGTCAGATAGATTTCAGTGTTTTGTTTTCAGACACTTTTCAGGGTGTATCTGTTTGGAAATCAGTCTGACATATTGGTGACTATCGGATAAAATCTGGTGCTCTCAAGACACAACCGTACATTTTTCCTCCATGCTGGAATGTATACACATTATTGTTGGCAGGAAATTGCAGATACACACATGGAAATATATGCCATTGTGGCACGCAGCTGGAGTGGCGTTGCATATCCCAGATAAGATTGCTCACATCTACACAATTCTGCACGGTATTGCTCTGGACAGTTGAATTAATTTGATGATGTACAGCCAGATTAACCTATGTGGCTAAGCAGAGTCAGATAAAGTCAGCATCTTATCCTACACTTCTTCAATGCAACAGTAGAATACCAACATTTAAAAGGTATTAGATTTACACATTACACAATATTTACTGACTTCTTTACATGGCAAACTCATTTTACCCATTCTTCCAAGTCTATGCTAGTGATAACTGAAACAAGTGTCCTCTGTAAATGATAATTAACTTAGCCTGGTAAAAACCAGCCCCTTATTCTACACTATTTGCTTTGTACAGAGAGTCTGGACTCTTGGTTGTTGAGAAATGATTATGGTCTAGAGGTGTGGTTTCTGCTGAGGCAAAATCACTAACATTTTGCCTCAACATATGTAATGTAATGTTTGACGGTATGAAGCTTACCAGAAATTGCCTGCGCTGTAAACAACTATCCGCCACTGTGAAAAGAGAGGTATCAAGTCGAACGAGGGGTCTGTTAATGTTACTGCAACATTAGGAAGCATGACCAACACAAACTTATATGTCTTTGTTCACTTCCTCCACTGCCATTGCTAAAACTACAACCAGACAGCAATTCTAAAGCAGGGCAGAAAATTGACGTCATGATTCACAACTTCTCCTTCTGTTTTCTGATTGGCCCAGTAGAAATTCTGCTAAAGAAATCCTTCTCAATGGGAGAAATCCCAGACTGAGCTGTGAAGGGAGATTAGAATCCAGCAGAATTGCATAGGAAGACAATGACCAGGGTATGATTAACTCGATCTGCTTGAATTATCAACACTAACTATTTGTCTTTTGTAAAGACCTCATGAAAATTGGACTGTTAATATTATTGTACCCACATCATTGTAACTGCTTAATGAATGAAGCCTGCTGAAGCGTTTTTGGAGCACTTTCAGTCATATGAAGTCAACACTTTGAGTTTTGTAGGTTGTTTGTTACTGCAGGAAATCTTTGGGAAAACGGAGTTTGCTTTACCAAGATTACTTTAAAGCTAAGTCTGCTCGATATTGGGCATCCATCCAAATCTGATTTTTTAATTAACATATTGTGTATGCTTAGCTTGTAAAAGAGAGACTATTTCTGAATGTCTTCTATTTTCTAAAATGCCTTTTGTAAAATGTTATGATTCCTTAGGACAGACAGTTGGTTCTGCCATTCTTGAAGCTTCACGATTACAACAAAAAAACAAAATAGCTTTTATAGTTTGTTTTAACATTTGGGACTGTATTTGTTTACTGTTTAAGGCCATATATCAAAATGAATACATGACATCATAGCTGTTAAGGGAACAGATGTTCCCTTTGGAAGGTTAAAAGCTTTAGCTGTTGAGTTTTAATTGTGATACAGTCTGTTGGGGTGATAAAACACACCTCCGAATGCTTCCTGTTGGGGTGACAGCCGGTTTCCAGTAAGCAGGATTCAAAGATCAAACCAGCAAATACTGCAGAACATGAAAGCATCTATGCAGGTTTTCCTGCGTGCCTTTCTAGTTGGGTTGGAGCTGCTCACAGCGATTGTTACCTGATCTTGATTGCAAATTAAATATATACATTTCCAGTGGTTGAACAGAGAGAAGTGTGGCCTCTGATCAGCTCTACATCTGTGCTCTATTAGCTTGTTTTTGGCTTGTCTCTGTACAAGGCCTTTGGCTGCATGTGTGTTATTGTGTACGAGCTAACATGTGGGACTCTGAGGATTTTTTTCCTAATCTGTCACAGGAATTAACAGGATGTTAGACTACAAGAAATTACACCAACTCGCAGTTGTCTATCAGTCTTTGTTTATAGCAACAGGAGATTAAGACCCATCTGCTGTGTGTATGTGCGTGTATATGCGTGTGTGTGCACCTGTTTGGGTGGTTGGGGTGTTGTAAGGTTTATTCTGGTTGAAAAATGGGGAAGAAAAGAGATGAATTTTATATCAATATTGTTTTTGAGCTTCACTTGTCTTTGCAGAAGAGGAAAGAAGCAGCAGCAGCAAAACTATAAAAGTACAGTAAGTTGTATAAACGCACTGTGCAAAATCTGGTGTGTGTCTGAAGATCAAGCATTGTGCATAGTGTGAGTGTTGTGTTCAGCTGCGTGTGAATGATAATGACCTCTGACTCTGCTGCTTCCCTGTTACTTTACTGGATTAGCTCCCCTCCACTGCACCGCTTCTGGACACACAGCTGGTAAATATCAGACTCTGCAAGCTGCCTATATTCTAAAGTGCATTAGCTGGAAATAAGAGAGGATGTGCAACACTTAGCCTTTGTGAGTACTTTAGGTATGCATCCTGCAGAAGTACCACTCCAGTAGATAATGATGAGGTATAGAAAGGCGGTTCTGTTCACACTGTCGCAACATTGAATCAGATTAATTACAGTGTCAGCCACATTTTATTGGCGTCCCTGCTGGAGATGTGCAAAAAGCTGTGAAGCAAATCTAAAATGTGTCTGTCATTGGAGTAAGTCTCAAACAGGAACATTTAAAAAAAATCTGATTATTTATTCAAGTGGGTAAATTATCCCACATATCACAAATATATATATCGAAGGGAGTGCAGCAGCAGCATCGGTACACCTTGCAATCACTTCAACATAAATGAAACTGAAGCACTTTTTAAAATTTCTCCTTTACTTTTTGAAGTTGATCAGAGTTTCATGTTACTTTTAATTAGTAATCCATGACTTTTTCTTTCCCTGGGGTATGCATTCGAGAATATTTCTTTCAGGCGCAAGGGCACAAGGCTGGATGGGCATCCAGGTTTTTCTTGCCAGTCTGGACAGGAAGTTTAAGAAAATCTCCAAATATCTCTGTTGAAGAACTTCTGCAAAGTGTAGCATCTTGGGGTCACCAAGTCTCCATAACAACCATTAGACTCTGCATGCCAACCGTTTTTTTTCTTGGGATTGATGCCAGTAAGAAGCATTTTCTAGAGTTTGCTAAACTCTGCTGGGATTATAACTGGAACTATGACACTAAAATTTAATATTCCAGCAACAATCCCTACAACTGAGTTTGGCATGAAATGAAAGACTGATAAGTATAAATGCACCTCAAACCCACTATTGAATGTGGTGAAAGATATGTGATGCTTTAGGTAGATGTCTCTTCTAAAGGACTTTGAAACCTTGTAAGAGTATATCATATCGCATCATAAATTGTTTGAACTACTTTTTTTGAATAAAGCCTTTATTAGCAAACTGAAAATGAGTCATCATTATGGCTTTTAGGAGAATAATGATTCAAAACGTGTGGCTTGATCAACACATAGTTCATCAGAACTAAAAATCAACCTTATGCCATGGCCACATACTTCTCCAGTCCAATAGAAAGCCGGTGGGATGAAAATACAAAATGAGGAACCCTAGGAACCTTAACCCTAACCCAAAACTCTGGATCGGCTAAGAGGAATGTTCAGAGACAACTCAGTCCTGTTCTATTTGTATAGGGGAGCTCTACAAAATATTAACAGCAGGTAGCCCAATAATTGTGTCACAGTCATTTTGTTAAAAGCAAAAACAATTACTTCCTAATATTGAATTTCTTCCCACTGCTAATTGAATGAGGTCAAATTTTAAATTGGAATTTTGTTTTTCTGGTGTCCAGTTATGTTGCTACAATAAAAGATGAATTCTTTTTTTCTTGCACATCTTTACTTGGACTTCTTGGCAGGATTTGTATGTTCAAATTTACTTAGTAGTCAGTATTGGATTATTCTAAGATCACTGCACAAAAGCAAAACTCTACACTTTTTCTTCCATTTATGCTTTAAGAAATGCTAATTAACCCAAAACTAAATACAGCGGATCCCCACCTATTGGCAGACAGCAGGTAACTCCAATTTTTTTGTGGAAAATGTGCCTATTTGCAGATTTTGTTTTTCCTCAATATATGTATTTAAAAGCAAATGCAGCTTTTGAAGTTGAAATACACAGCCACAATGCCACTTGACCAAAGTAGTCAATCCAGAGATGCCATTCATTTTTGCTCGATTCTGATTGATTGAATTTCTCCTAATCTAAACTATTAAAACTATTGGCTATTCATGGCTACACTTTATGCCACTGATTGGACTCTTTTCACAGAGTTCCAACACCTTACCCAAACCTCCATGAAGATAAATTAAAAGTTATGGCTAAATTGTAGTATTCGAAACAAGTTCATCAGACTTCATTAAATGAAAAATAGCAGCAATCAAAGCTTATATAGAAAAGTTTCTAATGTAAATCTCACAGTTTGTGGACGTTTAAGAATTTATTTGAACAATTCTTTTTCCAGGGTCAAATAATTTTGCTCAAGTGATTTGTAGAAACAAGAATTTGGTGTACAGGTTTGTTGGCTTGTTGAAAGAGTGGTAGAAAAATTCTCCCACAATTATGGACAAGATCCAAGTTCAAACACATTCATTAAAAATTCTAACATAATTGAAATAAAATCTCAAATTTTAAGAGGTATCAGAACAAAAACACAAAATAATGAAATACATTTTGAAAAAAAATAGCTTTTTTAAAGTTCAAGAACAAACCATGACTTTCAGTTTTAACTGCTATTTTATCAAATTATTTTTTCCACAAAATAAACGAGTTGGCCGTTACACCTAGTCCTGCAAACGTATTGATGGAAATTCACAAATAGCGTAGCCCAAAAAAGTGTCAAGCTATGTTATGTTATTTAAAGAAAAAATAAAATCCATGTGGGAAAAAAAAAAAAAAAATGGAAACAGAAAATGCATCAAAGGAAAAGTGGAGTAAAGTTTCACAGGCATCATGTGGGAACGCATTGTATAAAATCAAAGGTGTAAAAAGCTGCAGGCCGAGACAAGCTGAAAATCTTGACTGCTGTGCATGCCAACGACTGCTGCGCATGTGAATGCAAACACAGACACAGGAGAAAGTTTACGTGACAGCCATGGCAGGAGAGACGCAGAGATTGCTCCATCGCTGCTGCAAACTGCGAGTATATTTATCAGGCTTTGTGTTTATTTGAACAACTGCTGAGCCAATAAATGACTGAAAGCAGATTATATGTCATTGTCAACAGCATACATGAATGTAAAGGTTGTGAAAGGGTTGAGAAAAAGCTTATTTATTTGTATACTAATTAGCCATGTGTTTGGTTCAATTTCTGAGATATGTTCCGGCTGTCTGAGACTTTTATGGTGATTGCACTGACACTGAGCCACGCTTTCACTCACTGTTTCTAAACTGAGTCATATGTGACAAACTGTATTGATGGGAAGTCACCATCTCAATACACACTCATAGTTTGACTGTTTTCCCACTGAGTCATGTTGAAACTTCTTTTGCTTGCATATATTCAGAGAGATATGACACTGAATTGTAGTTAACTTTCCATGCTGATACCGAGGAAGGTTTTTACTCACTCGGCTGATAATTACATTATCGCCTTCAGAAACAGAATGTACAGAGGAAGGATCAGGCTGTTTTTTCTGATGATACAAAATCACATGCTGTTATTGTGGATTAAAATAGCACAATGATTGGACTCTTTTCACAGAGTCCAACATACTGTGACACACTGTATTGATCTAGATTTCCAGTGCTTTTAGAAACTGTTTGCCCCCTTGAAGATCTTTTCTGTTTTTACATTTTTTTCGTACTTTAATGTTTTTAGATGATTAAGAAATCACCTAACAGAACCTGACTAACAAAATTAATTAGGCTGAAGACCTGATCATCACACCCTGATCTAAAATACCAGGGTGTGATGGGAATAGAAATACCTTTGTCGTCACACAGTGGGAAAAAAAAATAGGTTTAACAGCAACATTGATATATGTAGGTTCATATAAAGATTAAGATTTAAAATATACATAAAAAACTAACGTAAGGTTATACACTGTACAGTAAGTGAAAGATTTTAACATAAAATAACATTTTCTCCAGTCCAAGGAAGGTGCAGCTGAGTAGAGTATCTTTTAAAATAATACCCATAATTTGCATGTGTATTTTTGCATTAAAAGGAAACAGACTGTTTATAAAATAAGAAAAATACTGTGCAAATTGAGATGTGCAATAATACAAATTTCAGCTGGAATAAGTGCTTATTGAGTTTGTTGGGAGCCGTGATGGTTATGGAGCTGAACAGCTGCTGGGAGGAAGGATCTCCTATAACGCTCTTTTGTGCACTTAGGATGCCGCAGTTTCAGTGAAGGAACTCTCCAGTTCAGCAAAGAAATTTAAGATCAAATGAGAAATCCCTGTAAGAATTCCAGGAAAAACCACTGCTAACAAAAAACAACCCCAAGACTTTTGGAAAAAATGTGGAACTTATTGGAGTTTCAGGAAAACAGAATCACACTGACAGAGCATGTCAGTATGATTACCTTACATGTGGTAAGGTAATGGTCTGTACTGATTTCTGCTTAATTTATAAAATGTATCTTCCAATCATGAAAGTGAATATCCATACATCTATTCTGGCTTAAAGCTGAAACATGTTTGCATTATGCAGGAGGATAATGAGCCAAAACACAACAGCAAATTGAAAATTGGCTCAAAAGAACTAAATGGATGTTTTGAATCCAACTAAAATGCTGAAGCATGACCTTGAATAGGCTGTCTGTGTTTGAAAACCCAGTGTGGCGGATTTAAAATTAGAGGAAGGGGTCAAACTCCTCCAAAGAGTCAGCGCCTGTTATCACAAACACTTCATGGCAGTTTTTGCCACCAATGGTAGCACAACCAGTTGTTAGCTTTAAGGAGCAATTACTTTTTCACATAGAGCCTGGCTTGTTTGGATAGTTTTCTAATGGAGTCATTATTGAAAATTGCATTTTGCATCTACTCTGATATGTCTAAACATATAAGTGCGGCAAGAGCAAAACTATTTTTACTGCGCTGTACAGTCTCTTTACCAAAATTAATCATGTTTGTTCCACACAAGTACATAGAGGACATATTTGTGAACAATTAAAACTTACTAGTTTTTTTGGTAAAGAAATAAATTACTATTGAGCCAAACTAACTTTTCTTAGATGTTTTTTTTTTTTGTTTTTTCTCTTTTTGTATTGTTTATGAGGACGTACTGTGCTCTGCACTTGGATCCACTGCTCTGATACTGAGTGGTTAGAGAAACACATATACAAATAAACTGACTCATACATACTTAACACATTCATCACACTCCCACCAAATGGTAGGGCCTTTGTAAACCCACACAAACACACACATGCAGACACACACGGGGCAGATTTCCACTGTAGGAGTATGGCTTTTTTTATTTTCTATCATGCTGGATTCCCTGGCTCGGTGGGACATGTCCACATGTGGAACACCAGCTGGTCAACATGCACACAAACACATGCATTCTTCTTCCCTGCTGCTCAGGATCTTTTCCCTTTTTGCATGTCTAATAGTGCTCAGCCCCATTGTCTTTCCTTTTTCACACTTGTTTACACAGTCACTCACACAGCGACAGTACACACATTTGCAGTAATACTGTACTCCCTCTCCCACACACATCCCCCGTGCCAGGATATCTGTTTATTGGAGAACATAGCAGCTTTCTGCTGGCCGATCTGCATCGTCACCGCATAATATTCACATACACACTTGGTCGGAGTGTCCACAACATATCTATACATAGCTATACTCCCACACATGCATTTCGTAACTATATAATTTGGAAATATTTGCATCCATGACCATATTCAAACATGGCATCACTCAAATGTTAATTTGAATATATTGCTCTTAAAACTTTGCAGCAAATAGATGTTATAAAACTCTGATGTTTTTAAAGCTAATTAAACCGTAACTCCAACTTTTTATGACTTCAAGTCATAAAAAATAGCTAAGGACTCCATCAGCACTTTTTTTTTAACTGACCTCAGCATTTCCACTTTATCTCTGTCATTATAAAACATCTATACCAACAATATTTAGGTGCCATAACTTCTTTATGCACATATAACATAAAATTATGACGGGATACTTTATTAATATAGACAGAAAGATAATAAAGCCGAATAATATGTAGTAAAAACAGGCTATTGACATCTCCTGCTATAAGATATTCAGATATAAAAACGTCACAATATTTCTTGAAGTCAGGTTCCCAAAACACTGTTGTTGCAGTCAGAATTACTTCATCTGACTCAATTTTATTTAAAAGTCCTTACCTTTTATAAAGTATGTTACCATTTTGGGTGCAGAGTAGGAGGGGAAATGAATGTTGACACTAATGGACAAAGGAAGAATGTTTTGTTTACTCTGTAAGAAAATGTGCTCATAAACCACAGGCGGCTTACGGCTGAAGTTGCCATCGTATTTGAAGTTTCCCATTCACAGTTCAAAGTAAATCACTAAATAGTGATCAACCTTTTACCCAATTATTGTTTTTTTATGTTTGTTTTTGGTGTAAACAAAACAAGAAAAAGCATTGCATTTTTCCCCCTTTGTATACATGTCAGTGAAGTCGGCATGCTATTTGTAGCAGTTCTAAACACGTTTTAAAGAAATCTGCTCTGAATTATGTCATCTGTGATTCAAAATATTTTATATTTTGATTGGTCAAACCGAACATGACTGAATCTAAATTGAAAAAAAAAAAAAAAAAAAAAGATTTCATAAATCACATTTTAATGCATGAGATTTTTATTTATTATTCTCTTAAGACGAAAAAAATAAATAAAAAAATAACAGCATGTTTCAAGATATTGTTGCAATCAGGACCTCCATGGATAAGATCTATTTTCAAAACTGAATTACTTAAATTATTTAAATCTGAATTACATTAACCCAGAAATATTACACAGCCTTTAAAATCTGGCTTTGTAAGGTGTAAAAATTGTTCTGGTTTTTTAAAGTAAGAAAAAGTAGTATTTCCAAATATTTAAATCGTGCTCTTCGACCATGTTTGGGTCTTCTAGTGAACAGAATGTACCATTTTAGCTTTGGTGATATATCTGTCTGAAAAATTAAACTAATAAAAGTTTTACTATGGAAAATGTAAACCCAACTGTACAACATTGTATTCAGTGAGAAATCATTGATAAACCAAAAACTGAATATGAAACTAAATCAAGTGTTTATTTCAAGCCAAGTTTTATATCTGATATGCACCTGTCTGTCACATACAGAAACTATAAAAATAAATTATAAATTTACTGAGAAAATAAAAATTCAAATTTAAGTGTGGGTTAAAAAAGAAGCACAATTAAGAAACAGTTGCAGCTTTTTCTCACAAGGCCTATTTAAGGGTTGCCTATGGGAACTGGTTTAGAAAACCACTGGAGAGTTGTCTTGGGTTTGATTCCCGGCATTGCACCATTAGTTGCATGTTTTCTCCTTCTGTCTCCTCCCTACTTCCTGTCCATTTGCTGTTCAATAGCGACCAATAGAGCCTAAAAAGGTCTTTGAAAATAAAAAAAACAACAAAAAAAAACACTTCAGAATCAAAATCTTTTGCCCAAACAACAGTGAAAAAGACAAGAAAACTATCTGAAAAACAACCACTAATAAAACTTAATCAAGCGATTGTGACTATGACCAGTTGTCCTAATAAAATTGGTTTATTTTTAAATCTCAGTGATATAACCTGAGAACATCACACCAGCCCACCCAGTTTATAAACACAAGCCCACCAAAACACTTGAGAGCAATCATTTGGACACGAAAAATGGTCAGTGAGATCTGGATCAGGTCGTGGGTTTCACCAGCAGGCCGAGTCGCTCAACCAAAACCTCCCGTGAATGAAGGCTTTGTCCACACGGAGAACTGTGTGTGCGTGTGTGTGAAAGTGTAGTGTGTGAAAGAAAGAATGACAAAGGGAACAAAACGGAGAGAAAAAGAGACAAAGAAACAGAGACGAGAGAGAGTTTGGTGTTTCTCAGTGTGGAGCTTAAACAAGGAGTACAGGATGTGCAGCCAAACTATTTTCTCTGCTTGGCTGGCGATTCCATGTGTGTGTATGTGTGTGTGTGGCTGAAAAGATGACACTTCTTCTTACCATACAACTAAGAGAGATAGACACATGCACTAAAACATGCACCGATTTAAAATTGATGAGACGTATCATGTTTGCGGATGACTCGAGCCCAAGGCCGGTCCACAGTGACACTGCTCCCCGAAGAGTTTTCAATCTTACAAAATAGAAACATCACCTGGAACATGTTTAATGCAGTGTTTCAAACGCTGCATTTACTTATTCAGTGTCTTCAACCCCAACGGCAGAACGTTTTTTTTTTTTGTTTTTGTTTTTTCTTATAAAGATCTCTCTTGATCTCCGGTAGATCTGAAGCAAAGTGCTGCACATTCAGCCGTGGCATTTTTTTTAATATAAAGTGGTAACATTAGCAGATTTAACGTGTGTGATCGCCTGTTGTGACTTGTTCTGGTTGTTTCGGGCACTTGCAACATGTTTTCACGCTGATAAAAAGGTTTCTGCACTAAATCTTCTGAAGAACTCATGAGCGCAACTTCTTTGTTTCGAAAATGTAAACAAAAATAGAGTGGAATCTGATTTTAGCGGTCTTGTCTTGTTCAAATGAGCACAAACCATCAATCCTGCACTAGATATGCAGGTTTGTTTTGAATATATTTACCCAGAATGCCCTGCTCGGTAGTCTGCTTCCTGCTTTTAGAGCAGTTGGTGTGTTCAGATTATTCATATCCTTCCCAATAACCATAGGAACAGCTTTACTGGTGTTACAGCAAACACAGACTTCCTTCCCGTGCCTCCACTTGTATTTTTGACTGATCCTCTTTTGTTTTGAGCTCCAGAGACCCCATGCCATCATCACCCTCATTTTTTAGCTCACACCACAGAATCTTAGTCTTAAGTTTAAGAAATGAAGATGTCAAACCCAATTTTCTCTTTTCTTACTTCTCTGATATGAGCCTATAGCTGACCTTTAGTTTCATAAGGAATTTTGACCTGTCCATCAGGATTTTAAAGCACAATTTTCTGTACGACAGTCAATGGTTTTAACATAATTTTTACTTGGATATTTATGTTGACGGACATCAAAAAATACAAGTAGACATTACATGTCAACTAAAAATGTTCACTTATGAAAAAGTGTGGAATAGCAGAAACATAAAAAAAGAAAGTAAAGCGAATATGTCAGGCTTCAGGTTGGCATATGAAGAGGGGGAAAAAGGGCCGTCGTTTGTCGCCAGATATTATTGATGTACAAACAAATAGACGCTGCGGGAGGACGCAAGAGTTTGGACGGCTTTTGAAAAACGAATCAAAGAGATGGCAGGGTGGGAGAACAGGGACGGGGAAATAAATGAGTGGAAATTATGAGACAAAGGAAGGGTGAAAGTGGAAAATTGGGACAAGTTTTGGGGGAAATGAGGAGACAACGTACAGCAGATATAGCGAAGGATGTAAAGCTCAGGGAAAGAGGATTAAGGATGAGGAAATATATATGTTGTGTTTAATTTACTGTCTTTTTTTGCTCAGCTCAAGCTTTCTTTACCTTTTCCTGTTATGTTCTTGTGTTTTTCTACTCATTCTTGGTTGTCTACTCTATTGTTTTTCTCATTTTAGCACTTTTTCTCTTCAAATAGCTTTTATTCACTTTCACATTTATTTGTCATCTCTCCGTCCTTTTTTATGTCAGAACTTCAGATTTGCATTTTTTTCACATTTATCCTGGTTCTTCCTGTTTCTTTCCTCCTCTCCTGCACCGTTCCTGTTTTTCTCCCCTTCTGTTCCATCACATTTTTAGTTTCCTTTTAGTCACCTCCTTTTACTTCCTATACATCCCTCTCATTCCTTTCGCCTTTTCTCTGTCCTTTAGTTTTTCCACCCTTTTCTCTCAAGCTGCCTGTTGAATGAGTCAATGATGGAATGAAAAAACTGAACACTTAAGATCATTTAAAAAAAAAATTCTGGCATTCTTCACTTCACTTTGACAGAGTACATAAATATTCAAATATTTTTGCATGAAAAGGTAAAATCTCTTTTGCATAGATCCATAGTTTTGTGTTAGATTTAATCATGAAAGCTTATGACTCCTTCCAAAAAAAAAAAATTCTTGTATTTCCTTTTATCCGTTTGCTTTCTGCCAAAATTTTGCTCATTAATTTCTTCTTTTATCGCAATATTTGACACTTTGCACACATAAAGCTCATTAATTTTTACCAGGATCTTCTTGGCTCTGGGGTTTTAAGACCCTCGTGGGGCTGTAAGCGCGAACGTGGACCAATAATGACAAGCATTATCATATATAAACATGGGAAATTAGATTACACTACCTCCTCTAATAATGCAAATTTGATCAGATTCACAGTAAATGTTAATAATCAGTCAAACTGCATTAGATTACACGCAACTCTTTCATATGTTGATAATTATTCCATCTGTAATAGCTAAACATATGATTAAAAAATCTGATTTTATCATCAGTATTGATCAGCATCTGAAGCTGCAGCACGGCTGAGTCTCTTTCTGCGTCTCACAAAGACAAAGACTGAGGCAGACACTAAAATTGGTGGAAATTTTTATGTTTCTTTTTTTTTTTGGTGGCCACTCCAACCACTTGGGGAAGAAGAAACACACACACATCCATACAGTGATGACACGCACAGTAATAATGCACGCACAAGCAGAGATTAAAGTCCACAGTTTGAGTGAAGATTTTTTTTTTTGTGCTTTATTATTATTATTTTGGGCAGGACGAGAGGGGTAACGCTCTCTCCCTCCAGCGACCATGGGACTCGGCGAGTTGCCATGGAAACAGCCCAAACTGCACCGGAGGAGTGATTGAGATTGGGGTGGAGGGGGTGTGAAAGAGAAAGAGAGGTAGCAGAGATTGAAAGAATAGGACAGAAAGCGAGAGGGGGAGATATTTTGCTTCGAAAAGAAGGCCCTCTAATGGTGACTGTTGTTTCCTCTCCACTCAGACTGAACAGCCTGGTGTGTGTGTATGTGTGTGTGTGTGTGTGCGTGTGTGTGCGTGTGTGTGTGTGTGTGTGTTAAAGAATGAGATTTGTCAGGGTGAGGAGATGAAAAAATGCAGGTGTGTGATTGTCTGAATTTCACGGATTTTAGCGCTTTAGTTTGTTTTCATGTTTGGAGAGACATTTTTGGTGGATTTCATATTTGTGAGAAGACGTGACAATTCTAGTTTAGGTTTAGGTCAGGGCCACAACTAAGGAGACATACATATGCATACCTTTGCATTATGTTAATATAATTTGTTCTGCTTAATACTGTAAGCTGTTTCTGCAGGTTGCTTCAGATACATTTATATGAGTGAATGAAGAATCAGTTATTTCTATCTATATGTAAGTGCACATGCATCGGTTCCTCGGTACCTTGTGTAATTTGCTTGGGTGTGTGCGTGTGTGTATATGTGTGTGTGTACTCCTCCCTGGGCTAGTATCAATGGTAAGCTGTGATTCAGGCTGTGAAAACACTGATTTGGCAGCCAGAGCGCCTTCCTCTGTCTCCAACGGGCTCGGCCAACAAAAATCCATCGCTTATTAACTGATGCTTTTATTGCAAAAGGAGAAGCACGCACATGTGGGTGTATTTTCTGTGCACGTGTATCTGTTAGCTAGGGTTGCCCTCAAATTGTGGAGGGTTTTTTGGAAGAAGGTGGTATGCCTCTATAGCCAACTTCTGGCAGATTTTCAGAACTGATTTATCATCCTGTCTTGTAAATGTCAAATGTGTCAGTTGAAAAAGGTTGATCTGGCTTGATTTAAGAAAATTGGAATGTTTCTTTAAGTTTTTTATCTTTTTTTTATCTGGATGTCCGCCTTTCAAAACGTGCAGATTTCAGGTTTCAAGCGATAAAGAAGGGAGCACATTGTAGAAACGAAATGTAACTGTTTATTTTATTTTCAACAGAGACCTTTCTCACAATGCATAATACTTTATAAAGGACATTAAATCAGGTTATCTGTTTGGAAAATCCATTCATTCCCAAGATTTGACTTCCTGGTTTGAGACGTTGCTTCAATGTTTTCACATAATGCAGCTTAACAATACCACCTGCAGAAAAATACATGCACAAAACATAAAACTGCCACCCAATTATGTCACAGGTAGGTATGCTTCCTCTCCTATTCCAATAAATGTAAATGTAATGATTAAGGCCAAGCTATTTACTTTTAGTGTCTTGAAAAATCTGGACATATCTCTGTAAATTAAAGTATTTTGACACTGTGTGGATTACCAAACTGAAACGTAGCTTTTTACGTTGGTTTTGGAATGTTTGCTTCTTCCTCTTTGAGTGGCAATTTGCATGTTATCTTTCATTTACTCATCTCACTTCACCTGGCTTACTATACCGTAAACTGTAATATGTAATACTGTAATGTCAATGGGCTCAACAAGGCCCTGAAGGATAAATAGGGCAAACTGTGAATTTCTAACCTGCAACACAAGCAGTTTTTAACATGAACATTTTTGTTACATTGGTAAAGACTTGAGACTTGGATTTTTGGGAAAGAATTGAGGCCTTATTTAAATAATAGGCAGAGTTTTGACTTGGGACAAAAGACTTAACAATTGACTCGAACTTGAATCTAAAAAAAACTAAAACTGAATTTTCTTTTTTTGTTATTTTTGTGACCAAAAGACATCATCACACATAGCGTTGTAGTGCTAATAAAAGTTGATAATAAAAGAATAGAAGTTGAAATTAACTCACATTTATCCATCAGCATCTGTAGACAAACTTTTATTTTATGTTGCTCTGAACATCATTGTACAATGTGCTAACATGAACTTCACATCCTGAAATTAGACTATGGTTAATTTGACAGGAGAACTCGCAGCAACATATACACCGCTCAGCCACCCAGTGTTTTCCTGTAACTACATAGAAGGTGTTGGCAGCATGTCTGCGTGAGCGTTCTGGGTGTTTTCGACAACATTTAAGAACTGCAGTCTAATTAGGTCAGACCTTGGAACAGATCCCTTTAAACAGAGTACAGGTTGCAACTCCTGCTGTCACATAGCTGGGCAGAACAAATTTGAATTAGCTTCTTATCAGCTGCTACATGAATTCTGAAAAATGGCAATTGTCAAACAAAAAACAGAGCTGCTGGAGTAAGCGCTTTGACTTTCCCTTCGATAATTAGCTTCAGCTCTTGCTGGTCTGAAGTCTTACACACTAATGTGGCTCTACAATCGACTGAATTATGGGATGTCCTTAATTTTAATGTAAAACTAAATCGCTGTGCAAATATAATATTTTAGCTTATATGGATTTTTTTTTTCTTAGTTTTTGTATAACAAAATTCCAGATAGCAGTAACATGAAAAGTAAGCAACACTAAACCAGACTGGTCATAACTATTGAAGTAGAGAAATCCAGTCAATTTAAAAAAAAGACAGAAAAACTAGATTTTTCCTGAGCGGTGAAAGTGAAAGATGCATCCATAGACATATGTTGATGAATGTGTTCAACATTCTTGGAAAGTCTGTTGATACAAAAATATGTTGACACTGGGAAGGGAGAAACAGAACGGATGGAAACAAAGCTAACAACTCGTGTCCTACTTGGGATTTCTTTTTTTGTCAAGTTCAAAACTTTATTGTAAATGCAAATCCCCAAAAAATATTCCTTCTTCTAACAAAAGTGAATATCTTTAAACCAAAATGTACCTTGTATTGCATTCTCATCAGGATTAAATATTTAGATGTGCTTCAATGATGCAAGATGCTTTTACTTTAGAAGTTATTCCACATGTTATCCCATTATAACTACTTTGTGTTTGTCAACTTTGCCTTTGTATTTTATAATGACATTTATTGACAGAAAGTATTTCTATATTTATATTTATTTATTGCTAGGAAATCCAAAGCACTTAAATTAATTTTCTGTTGATTGAAAAAAGAAGAAACTTATTTGACATGTAATAGCATTTCTGAGCCACATCAAGCTCTTTTCAAATAAAGAAATAACTTGCTTGTGGCCAAATTACAAATCAAATGGACATTGACCTTTTTTTCTTTTTAGGAAAAAAACGAAATTAGTCATTAATCTTTAATAACTTGTGGTATTCACTGAAAGATTCAGAGCTTTGACCGACTATTCTAGTCGCACACAAAAACAGGCTTTCTGCTTCAAAGATTCCTTTTTGTGAGGGAGGCATGAACTCTTGGAAAGCTCTTCTTACCTTGGCTGCTGCTTATCTTTAGAAAAACCATGTGGTTTTAGATAAAACATTTGAGATTTGCGCAGATCAGCCATACTGATATTTCTCCACCATTTAAATGCACAGATGCTGGCAAGAAGAGTTTTTGATGTTTGTGAGTAAGTCGCAGTGAAAACCATGTTTCTCTGACAAGCCTGCGTTTACTCATTATGAGTTAGTAAATTGGACTTTGCACAGGTTTTGGTGTTGTTGCTCCTCAGTGCAACTTGGCGAACTTGAGGAAAAACTCTGGTATGTTACACTCCCAAAGCAGTCCGTCTCATTGCATAAGACCTTCTAACATTCAGCTGGTTTTGATGAAAGCTTTCCAAAGCAAAATATCATGACCTGCCAGCGTTCTTCTTCTCCCTTGCTTTTGGAATATTTTATTTCCACTTGAGCCGCCGCAGTAAACCATAAATGTTTTTGTCATATAATGTAACAGGATAGTACTACCTAAAAAACGGTCATTTTCAACATTTTGAAAGAGGGTTTTCCTAGATCAGTACAGAGGACCGAAAAAAATGATACTGGTTATAATCAGCTTTTTCTGCTTCTTTTTAACATAAAGAAAAAAACATCTGTGTTTTATATTTATATGTCCTGCACATGATAACTTAAACCTGTACAAAAATGTCAGCATAAAATCAAAACGATGCATGAAACTTTACTTTCTGCATATCTTTACTCATCATCTAAAACGATGAGCATTATCACCTTGGGAATATTTGGACTGTAGTGCTGTTAACAAAGCCGTCTTCATTTGAGCTTAATATCCACTGAAATTATTAAAATCATATTTGTGTTATAGCAGGAAGAGGAATGCCTGAAATAAAAAAAAAATCCGTAAGTTTTAAACTTCTAGTAAGCAGGTTGTTCTTGAAAATGAAATCTCGTATCTCAGTGAGATTTAACTGAAAGAACAAAGGAAAAAATTATATTAATACAAGATAATCCATTACACATATTTTCAGATTAAACAATTCTACAGAAAGTAATCATGAAATGCAGTCATCCTCTGATTTATCCCCCAAAAAAATCCTGCGGCGTTTCCAGGTGTTAGCTTCAGCAGCGTTTAGTTAACTGCATACATTTAAATGTGTGATGGTTGGACAGGGGAACATCTAATGGTTGTTATGGTTACTTGGTGACCCCAAGTTGCCAGTCTTTGTAGCAGCTTTCTTAACAGTGAGATTTGGAAATGTTTTTCCACCTTGCTTAACTTTTACCATCCTCCTCACTACATAAATGACTAAATAAATGTGGGTCTTTCTTCAGTTTAGTGATTGACAGCTTAAAGTAAAAGGCAGGCTTTGTCATGTCACAAGGTGATACAAACTTACTCAAAAAAGTGAAATATTACATTTAATTGGTAGTGGTACAACTGTGCCACCCATAATTTCTTTATGAAAAACTATTTGCACATTTTATTTTTAAGAAACGTACTGCAGTTTCTTAAAACTGCAGTACGTTTTATATGTTTAATATGAAAATGATTTTTCTCATTTTCAGTCTATTTTTTTTGTTGATGAAAATTTGTCTTTTTTTTTTTTTTTTTTTTTTTTTACACCTTTGCCACTTTCTCTGCCTCTGTATTTTTCACTTTTTTTTTTCAGAACAGCTCAGTTATCCCTGATCTGAAAGCTTGACTGCTGTTTACATGGGCAGTTTTTTGGATGTTTTTGTAATGGATGATCTAAACTTTGAAAAAGCCGTTTCACTTCCATCAGAATAGCTGGACGGTTTTGTCGTGCACCGTGATCCTGACGCGTAAGGTTGGTTTAAAATCACTTATTGGCCTGACATACGTATTTTTGTGCGAAAAAGCCAGAGGAAGCCGGTGTAAATCCGTTCATGCTCAGAAAGAACACAGAAAGTCCACACAGAGCGGCCTGGGATTTGAACTGAACTCTGCTCTGGTCGTTTTCAAATTTGACTGAAATGTTTTCCTTTTTTATGAAAGTCAAAGTAAATCTCAGACTAAATTTCTCTCCTTACTTGAGAACCTTTGCCTTATTTCTCCCACTGTACTGTCTCGAAGATTGAAGCAAATCAAATTTTGGTTTGACATTCAGCCATAAAAATTGAATAAACATGACTTTTCCTCAGTGAAGTTGTTTCTTTACTGCATCTTGTTGCATCATACAGAATCCCTCTGGGATCGCAGCAGTTCCCCCTCACCCCTCCTCCTGTATTATGATCTCAAAGTCACACTGATCTTTCAACTCTTCAATTTTAGCTGGTTATTGTATATCTTCATTTTCTTCCTGCCCTTATCTCAGATTTAGATGTTTTTTTTTCATATTTCTAGAGTGACCTTAATGTCCTTTTGAATGCTGATGTTGCCATGTAATAAAATCGGTTTTCTGCCCTAAATATTAAAATAATTTGTTTCAAGGCAGCTATTCATTTTTGGCTAACCCTGCCTCATGGCTTGATGTGACCTTTTTTCACAGACCCTGTAATTAGCTGCAGACATATTGGAGGAAAGTGTCAGAAAACTTTTATCGCTTTCAGGTGCAAGGCAGGTCCTTTCATCAGGGTTTGCAACAAAACTTACGCATCTTCTGTCAAAAAGAGTTTTGTAAACTTGTTGTCAATCCCCTTTTTAATGTTGGTAAAAAAAAAAAAAAAAAAAAAACATATGAAAAGAAAACATTTCCATTAAAAAAATAGTACACAATGTATCCTCTGTTCCTCATTTTATACCGTTAAAGACCTTGTTACTGTTCCTTGACCTCATGCTGAGTTCAACAGTTGGGTTTGTTCCCAAACAACAAGTTTAATCTTCACAAAAGTGTCTTCTGAAAATGGCTTTGGAAAAAATGTTTACATACGAGTTTAATTGAATTCTTGTTTGGACATTTTTTCAATTCGGTTTAAATTCAATCATTTCTCTCTGGTGGCAAATTCAACTATTTCATAGTTTGGCACAAAAAGACATTTACAGAGCTGGTTTTCCTTGACATTTTATTTTGTACTTCATGGAAAATGTCTCCAAGCTGTTTTTCGTACAGGGCTGGACGCTGCCTTCTTGTTTTTCCTTTTCTTATCTTTTTCTTCATCGTTTTTAATTACTAAAACTTAAACATACAAGCACTGTGACTGATCAATATCACACACAATAACAACCTAATGTCACATGAAAGTGGTTTATTAATTCTCATAGCACATTGTTATTTTTATGTTGATTTGGGATTTGTTTCCACAGCAAAAACGCTTTATTTTAATAGAAGCTTAAGATCTGTAGTTCTGTCTCCACAATGTAGAGACCCTTTAACACAACACTGTGCATTTTATGCAGGCCTAGAGAAAACAGTAGGAGGTTGATTGTCGTTGGCATCCGTTAGTTTAATTCCCATCTATTACAATGAAATTTTAATGTAATTGAAGTTTACTGACGAGGTTGGACTGACAAGAAGAAGAAAAGACAGAATTTAAATTAAAAAACCACTTTAAAGCTTAAATATTTGGCAAATCAGGAGCTCTTGAGCCTGATGTTGCTCACACTGCACTTTGGACCCACTGGCATCAATTTGCACAGGTGTAATTAAAGACAGTGCATATATAATTTAGCTAATTTTGGGGTTTTACTCTCACATAAGTGTATGGCTAACAACAATATTTGCATTGCATTAAGACTACCTTGTAATTTGCTCAAGATTAATAAAATTCCACCAAACATTACTCAGTTACCAGGAAGTTGAGCCGACAAAATGTATTTTATATCACTAACTCCACCACTGTCTTATCAGCCTACTTATATGTTTTAAAGTAAAGCAAACCCTCTGATTATGTTGACATTTTAAAGACAAGATTGTAGTGGTGATGGTATTAAAATATGTTTTGTCCAGTTATTCTCACTTTACACTGTTCAGTTGCAGTTAGTTCTACGATGTCTGGCAAATTACTTTCTGTATGTTGGTCACACTTGAACTGCTCCTTTTTTTTTTAAACAGTTTTCACACAAACACTATTTATAATCTGCTAAATCTGTATTCTGTGGTTAAGACACAAGACTACCAGACTTGTTCTTCTGTTAAGTGAGTAAACCAAATTTTGCTAAGTGATTTACGGCATCCAGTTTGATTACTTGGCTTTTTCAGGAAGGTTTGCACTGTTTGAACCTCAGACATTTAGATCGATGAGCTCCTCACCGTTGAAGGTAGGGCTGTAGGATAATATCGATATCGCGATATATATCGATATTTTCTTTCCTGGAAAAAAATCGATATTCATCCGCAAGTATCGTAACATCCAACTGTCACCTTGCTCACTCACTGCTTGCTTCGCCGGGAGAGTGATTAGGTCATCAGGCTTAGAGTGATTCCTTCAGATGTTAAGTGTCAAGGTTAAAAAGGTATCAAACTATTCAGAGCAGGGTGCTTGGTGCACTTTATTTACTTTATAAATCCATGTAAGCTACAGTTTGTACTGTTTCAATTAAAAGAAACATGTTTCCTCACCACTTCTTTGATTCTTTTTGTCCAGCTGTTGACTTTAAGTCTGTGTCCATGTCCAACCAGAGCCAGGTATTGTGTAGTTGGTGCTTTTAATCAGTTTTCAGTTAAATTAATTCAATCCAACTCTATAACAGTCACAAAATATCACCAAAATCACTCTGTCCCTCTAAAATCTTTCAGAAAATCGCAAAAGTGTATTGAATTGCACCGTCTGATGAATATCGCAATATGTATCGTATTGTGGACAGAATATTGTGTATCGTATCGTATCGTAAGATTACTGTATCACTACAGCCCTAGTTGAAGGGAGACTGGACACCATCTGAAGGTCAGAAGAACTGAAGATTGTAGCTGCCCTAGAGTGTGTGGTTAGAGATTTAAAGAAGTCTCAAAATCAGACATTACACTGTGTAGTCTACAAACCATAATGCCCAGAGTTGGCTGACCGAGCAAGTTTATCCTCAAAGCAGAGAGCAATGTACAATTAGAAGTGTCCAAAAGCCACAAACTCATCAGGGGACCTACGGCAGCCTCTTGCTACGCTTTTTACATGCCTGTACTTTCAGTAAAAGATTACACATGTTTAAATTTCACAGGTTTACAAGAAGGGAACATTTGTTTTGTAAGAAAACATGAAGGGTACGGTAAAGTTTGCCAGACAGAACCTCGACAAAGAGCAGGACGTCTGGAATAATGTTTTTTTTTTTTTGGACAAATGAGTCAAAAACTGAATTATTTGGACAACAACGTGGCAGACATGTTTGGTAAAAAAATATATATGATTCATACAATTGAAAGAACCTCAGGAACTGGTTTGGGATCTTTTTCTAGAGCAGAACCTGTATCAGAGGGTGTTTAACGAAAAAAAAAAAATCCAACCAACTGTAAAAATGTAAATAAATACAGCTGAAGTGTAACTGAACCCTGCAACATGACAAAACACACTAGTAAATCTGCCAGGGATTGGCTGAGAAATCAGGAATGGAAAGTCCTGATCTTAATCTCACTGAGATGCTTTGGGATACTTTTCAAACATCTCACAGCTGAACGTGAGTAAAGAGGCACATCTGAGACAAGTAGGAGGCTACGAGAAGCGTCTCGATGAAGTTATTTCAGGCAAACTGGCATACCATTATTTGACAATCGAGATCTGCTTAATGATTAAATCTGGGTTCATTTTTAGAGGGAAGCTGTAATGAAATCACTTTTTTTCTCAAAGGTAAAAAAGAGATCGATAAGTAAACATTTCCTAATAAAGATGTAAATATTTGATGGGGTGTTCTTTTTTTTTTTTGGACTGTTTTGTGCCCTCCAGCGTGGAGTTTCCCCTGGTTTTCTAAACTCTGCAGCATTTACTCTCAGACGAACCCTCCTGACTTTTCCAGCCATCTTGTCTAGGGTGTGTGAGTCGGTCCGTGCAGCGTATAAGTCAACCGCCATCTTGTTTAGAATGCATGCGTGTGTGTTTGGCGTCGGTCGGGATGTGTGCTTGTTCCAGCGTGAGCACTGTCCGAGAAGCCGGCGCTGCTGTAAAGCTGCTCGTCCCATTGCAGCCAATGTCAACAGCAGAGCGCATAACTTCCCATGAGCCTTTTCCCCTAGAAGGTAACGGGAAGGCTGCTCAGTTCGTTCGGATCCATACGACCGAGTGTGTGTTTTTACGCTCATTTGTCAGTGTCTCTGTGGGGAGAGTGTGTTGTAGCGCCCATGGGTGTGTGTTTTAGTTTATTATTTGTTTCCCTGTGTGTATTTGTTTGCCGATGAGGACATTTTTTGGCTGCTGAGGTTATTTTCTCTGCTGACACTTTGGGAACGTGTCTTAAAGGGCAGTTTAAAGACTTTAAACATGCTTCCAGGGTTCATTTCTATCCTGGAGAGTCCTCATACACTCAGAAATGTGTGCGTGTGTTTTCGCATGCTTGCTGCTGTCTTGCTGATTTGTTCTCATTGGCAGCGTTTTCTTCACGCTGCTTTTGTGTGTGTGTGTGTGTGTGTCTGGTGGTTTGAATGCACGTGCACTCACAGCATGAAGTCTCACACACCACCACGGTGACGGTACACTCTGCAGTATATGTCCAGCGTGTGTGTGCAGCAGCAGCAGCAGCTCGCACCAGCGCAGGTACTGAATGTGTGTGTCAGTGTGTTTTAGCAGAGCGCAGTAGAGCAGAGTGGCGGGTCTAATGCGATTACGTCCCTTGTCTCCGTGCAGAACTGATAAGGTATTAGAGGGCGGGCCGTGATGAGATTTAAATTAATTCAGCCTCCATTCAAATTCACCATGAGATGAGCTGCTCCATTATTTTGGCCTTCCAGCCCAACTCTCCCCCCTCCTCCTTTCATCCCTTCATCCTTTCTGTCTCTCCTCTTGTCTCCTGTCATCCTCTTCTTTCTTTTGCTGCTCTTATTCTTCAGCTCGTGACAAACCTACTTCCTTCTTCCAACAAATCCTCTTCTTTTTCTAATTCTCTCTCCAGTCATTTTCTTTTCATCAATCCTGTTCTTGGATTATTATTCATTTGTCACTTATCCTTTACCTACTCTTTCAGTCTTTAATTTCTCTCTTTTTTTCCCCTCTTCTGTCATGACCACCTCTTCTGCTGTTTCTGCGTTCATATCCGACCACTCCCTCAAATCTCTTGTGTTTTTTTTTTTCATTCCTTCTTTTTTTTTCAATTCCTTCCAGTTGATTATTATAGTGCCAACACACAACAAAAGCCAGACTGAGACAAATTCATATCCATTTACATAGATTCCAATTGGGCGGAGTTAAATTCACATCAGTCTATTCTTTTCCGATACATTCCAATGATATAGTCAGAAATAGAACCAGCATGATCAAATTCATAGTGTTTTTTGACAGTCTGATTTAGTTGATCATTAAATGCCAGTTGGAAAAAAGTTTTTACCTAAACGAAGTCCAGTCAGTTGCATCAAGTCATGGACTTGCGAGCCAACGACTCGAGTCAACGACTTGATTGTATTAATCAAGGACGCTCCATTGAGACAGTGGAAAGGAATGACTTCCTTTTAACTGTAATGCTCCAGCTGAACCAGGTTAAGAATTAATGACTGTCTTCCAAAACCAACTGGAAATTTACAAAACAGGAAAAAGAAACAAAACTACAAGAGCAGGAATACTTTCTAAGGAAAGAGACGGAAACTAAACGCAAACTGTCCTTTCCCCCACAGCAACGTCTGCTCAGTGGACGGAGAGTTGTCATTCCATTTACAGCCTCTGCATTTGATTTTAGTTGATGCATCCCTGGGCAAGGCACTTAACCCAAAGTTGCCTACATGTTTGTGTATCTTTGCATAAATATGTGTAGAATTTGTTCAAACAAAAATCTCTGGGTGGTTGGTATGACTAGGAAAGTGCTTTTTATGTTTAATTCTCTCAGTGTTTACCTTCTGTGTAAAGAGAAGCTAAGAAAAAGCAAATGCCAGCCCTGTCAGTGACTTCATCTAGGGAGGACAGCTAAACCCTCAGTCAGGAGTATGGGAAAGAAACAACATAAGTGCATATACTTGGAATAGCTTTATGGAAGACTCATTCCAAAGCAGAGACAGCTAAACACAGAAACATGGGATCAGGAATAGCTTCAGTGGAAAAGAAAAACAAATTATGGTAGCAGTTAGAGTAGTAGGAGAAGCAAAGAGAGGAAAAGCAGTCAGTAGCTGCTTCTCTATTACAATTGTGCACAAAATGCTCTGTTAAATAAAATCACACATGAATAAGTCTGTTCACATGGTAATTCATTTTAAAAACATGCTTTTTTTTTAACCGGCACATTTTCATTAAGCAAATTTATTTTTGAAATGTGAAATTGCACAATTGTATGGCCAGTGGGAACACAGCTACTATGTCCTTCAGCTGCACAACTACAGAGAAAGTTGAGGATAACCTACAATAATCTGACAGAACGTTTTACGCCACGTCTGAAATCTAGACAAGATGTCTGATGGAATCAAACTGGTAGCTGGTTCCCAGTGGGAACCGTCTGATAACTGAGAGATCTGCTTCCAATTCTGCTTTTAGAAACAAGGTACCACCAGTAAACCTGGAGTCTGAGAATAACTTACTTTCCAAAACAAGCATAAGCATTCATTCACAACTTTATGTGTGAGGAATTTCAAGTTGGATGTAAAAATAGAGAGAGTTAAAGAAACTGACCTGTATCATTTTTAAATCATTTAAAGTATTTTTACCATTTTTCCTGGGTTCCTAATTGAGATCATCCAGCCTAGAAATAAAACGCATTGACTACTTTTACTGCATTGCTTTCAGACAGGATAGTTCCAACTTCTGCTACGTTTTTCTGATGAAAGAAAGATGTTGTTATGTTTCAGCCAATTATTTCCTTCGCCTCATTTGTTCTTTCTTTTAGCTTGGCTCCCCCCTGGTACTAGTAACTTCACTCCAAGGTTTTCTGAATTTTCTACAACTAAATCCTTTTTCTCAACACATTCCCCATTTTTTTTCCAAACTGCATTATCATTTCTGTCTGTTACTTTAGTAAATTGTTACTTCTGGGGATGCCAACACCCCCAGAAGCAACAAGTTCTTCCACTGATAGCACCACAGGTCGAGGTGAGACATTCTCACATTCACCTAAAAAAAGAAAAACTTCTTATTTTTTATTTATTTTTTTTTGACCAGCCTTTTGTCATTTTCTAGTCTAGATTGGCTAATTAAGCTATGGAAAACACAATTAAGCTGCTGCAATGCCCAACCCTAATTTGAAGGTAGATTTCAAAAGAGGAAAATAGCCTTCACACCACAAATAAATGTTTACTCTTTATGTCCTCAGGCTTCTGTATCCAGTTACCGTTAAAATATGTTTGAATATCAGAGTCTCCATATACAGTTTTTCCTGCAGACAATTTGCACGTGGTCTGAACTTCCATTACTTCTTTTTGTGCTTGGGTACAAATTTTTGTCATGCTCATGAACAATGACAGAGGACAGGCTGTGGACTCTTTCAGACGAGAGCAGGTGACAAAATTTAAATCACACCATCCCTCAGCAAGTCTTGCACACAGACATACAAGGACATCGTAATTGGTCCTTTCGTGTCTCTGAAGCGTAATGATGTCAAAAGGTTGTGCTTATTTGACATGTTTCTGCTGGACAGGTGCTTCACCCTCCTTGTACTTTAATCTTCAATGTCTGAATCTTTTCTCGTGTTTTTATTTCTCACTTATTTTTCTTTAGAAATCCGTCTCAAGTTTCCAGCCCAATTTGCTTGTTTCCTTTCTACAGATTTTCCTCCTCCCATTTCTGTATCAGTCTCCTCCAATCCTTGTTTTTGTCTTTTCACCTTCCCGTTTTTCCTCTTTCAGCATCCTGCCGTTATTTCCTTTCCACACTTCCAAATTTCCTTACCGAATCCTTTTCTTTACTCACCTTCAAACTTAATTAGGTTCCCCTTCCTTCTCTCCTGATTGCATATTTTATTTCCCACTTCTGTTTTTGCTCCTCTAAGATCCTCACCCTGTTCCTCCCTTCTTTTCTCTTCACCTTCCTTCTTCATCTTTTTTTTTCGCCTGCTCTTTTCTGACTTCCTTCCGTTCTTGACTCCCTCCCTTCTTCCCCTCTTGCCACAGAGACCCCTACCATCTACTCCACCCTTTCTCTCCCTCCTTCCACTGGTGTAGCGCTTCTTTAACAAAACATTTAACCAAATGGAGTGAAGCTTAACCTATCAGAACGGGCGGCTTAACGGGTGTGTATGTGTGTGTGTGAGCATCGCTGTGTGCTCCCCGTTGCTTGTGCATGCATATTAATATGTGCGTGCTCGTGTTTCTCAGCGCCTCTTCGATTTGAGTGTGTGATTAAGCCGAGCCACCATTCAGGGCCGTCCTCTGCTGCGTGCAGCCTGCTGTTTTCAGCCAAAATTTTTCCAAAAAACACTCTGTAAATAAAGCCAGTTGCTGAATCTCGGCAGCAGCCTGAGATGGCGTTTTGCGGTTCTTTGCTCGGTTGATCTTCAGCCGTCAAAGAAATTTTAAAACACAGATTTACTTTTTCTTTCATTTCATGAATCTTGATAATATGCTTTAGATTTTTTTTTTTTTTTTAGTGAAGCTGCTCTCTTACAGGTGACGGGCTCTGCAAGAAAATGAGACAAAGCCGAGCGTCAGCCACCAAACCTTTGACCCTCCCTCATGTTTCCTGTCATTTCTAGCTCAGAATTCATTCATTCTCCCCAAATTTCTGCTAAACTCGGTGCTGCAGACACAGAACGGTTGGCTTCAGCAATTAATAAATGACACCATTTGCATATTCACAATCGATTTATTTTGATTAAAATAGCGGCAGCAGGCTCAGATGGCAAGAGCACACAGAAGGAAATCAAACTTCCAACCCAGAGCGGCTGGAGCGCCCAAATTTTTGGCAGCGGAGAGCCGAAGTCTTCACATCATCAGCACAGACACCTGGAAATCAAACATTTCTAGAGCAGGTTAATGCGCTCATTATGTAGCAGGAGAACACCAGGTACCTCTGATTTTCCCCAGACGTGAATACATAGTGTACTTTCAGCAAATTTTAACCTCGTTAACCTGAACCCTACGGGTCTCCTGCCTGGAGAAATGACAAATGTGCCTTAATTGCATTCTGTTATTTATTTATTTTATGGAAAAGGTGACAAAAAGATGCATGGAGGTGGTTTGGCAGAATTTTCTATTAATGTGGAAAAACAAAACGTGTCCAGGGATTAAATATTTTACTTTAACCATGACTGAACAGAACATCTAAAGCACACATTAACAATAAAAGCTGACTTTTAAAAAAATTCTAATTCAATTCAAAATTCAGACACATGATTTAAAAAAAAAAAACTCTCTCTCTCTCTCTCTCTCTCTCTCTCTCTCTCTCTCT